>NC_053450.1:110042517-110250591 GCF_015227805.2 Hirundo rustica
GCTCTTCCAGGTACTTTGGAAATTGTTTGGATTTGTGGGTAGGTCATTCCTTCATTCTACTACTTAGTAAACTGGTCAGTTTTAAAAGGAGAAAATAATCTAAAAAGTAAATGCATTTGTCCGTGGCTTAAGTCATGCAGTAAACCTTGACAGAAATGTGTCACTCTTGGGTGTAATTTATTGCTTTGGTTTTGTATTTTCTTTAAAGACAAAATGTCTTTGGGGGTATTTTCTAGTCTGTTTTAATTATTTTTTCTATTTATTGTTTTTTAATCCTTAGATATGAATCAGAGGACTGAAATACCAAAGAAGCATCTGCTCTATCAGAAGTTTTCACGGAAAGAAAATGTAGACTGGTATTATTTTTCAATAATTTTTGTTTTGAATGCTGTATTCTTTGCTTCTAGTATTTAAAATAACTCTTTATTAATCCTAATTTCCCACTGAAACTCTTACCTTACTTCCTTGTAAACCTACAATGTATAGGTATTAGTTTCTGCAGTCATATTTTTACTGGTGAACCATTGACATTCCTTGAGAAATAGCAAACAGGACCTTGTTGAAGAACTGAGAACATTCTCTGCAAAAAAAGGAGTTTATTTTTGTTAAAAAAGGGGGGGAAAAGACCAAAAATATATACATTAGAGTGTTTGGTGTCTTCAAGGTGGAAATTCCAGTTGTTACTTTTGTGTAGTTAATGTAGTTATGAAGTAGCATTATATGTAAAAATTGCACCAGTGAAAGAGCAGGAGGAACAACAACAAAAGATACTGATTCTGTAATGTTACCTCACACTGGACATGTCATAGCTCAGCAAAGTGTGGTCAGCATTTTTCTAGAGGCTGTTCATTAAATAATGTGATAAATATACTTTATAGCCAAAATGCTGGACCCTTTCAAATGAAGTTGTGCTTTTTCACTTGAATTGATTTAAAGTAAATTTGAACATCAGAAGACAAATTCTGATTTTGCCAGTATTCTTAATATTGAGATGATAATCTAAATATGCATAGGAAAGTTAGTGGAGCAGCTTTTTTGGAAAATAAGTTATTTTAGATATTTTCATCTCCTTTCTTAATGTAACCTCACAAAAAACCAGCTTCCTTCTCTCAAGACTTCTACTTGCAATTCTCTGCCTTGCATTTGTTTGTCAGTCACCTAATAGTGCATTCTGTTTGTTCATCTGTCCCTGTTCATGTGTATCTTGTATTTTACTTCAAATAAAATACTATGTTTTCAAACATTTAATCTTAAGGAGCTGGGTTTTTTAATAGGAATGTTTTGCATAGCTATTTTTTTTAATATCTGTAGGAATGGGTGGCAGATCAGTAAAGAATCTTGCTAGAAATGAGAACATGTAAATTACAGATTTGTGCTCAAAGCCACGTCACATCAAACAGCTGTAAAAGAGAGTGCCAGTTACAGGGCTGAGGAGAGACATGGTGTTTACAGAAACTGGCATTTAACAATGTTTTTCTCAGGAGCTGCTTGAACTGAAACAGAACTTTTTTCCTCATTATTTCTTTAACAAGCAAAGCTGTTAAAAATTGCTTAGCTCAAATGTGCCATACCATTGCAGTCTAAGTTGTTCTTTCTTCTCCAAGTTTAAGTTCTCATGTTTTCTGAAAGTTCTCCTGTCATTTGCCTCACTGGTTAAGTGAGGTTGGTTTGAGATAAAGTCCCATGCCTGTGGAAGGATATTATTGCTGTAGCACCATAGTAGTGTGTTCTGGGGTGGCATCCTCCTCATGCAATGACAGTTAAGATAATGAAAGATATTCTTTTGCCCCTTGTACTGTCACTAAAATGTTAAGTTCTTAATGGGTATTTACCAAAGAGCTTCTTGGCCTGTGTTTGCTCAGAACAACAGGAGTACTTGACTGGATGAATGCTGTGGGTTTTTCCTTCATAATAACGCTCATTTTAATGAGATCAATTACTATTTCTAAAATGGCAAGTAAAGGGTGAAGAAAGCCAGAGACTGTCATGACTCCCGCTGGTCTTCTTTTCTCATCAGTTTTTGACTCTAGAATATTGACTCTGTCATCAGCCTTCATTATCTGCCTAGAAACCATCTCAGCAAGAAAGTACACTGTCAGCTTCAGTATATGCCTAGATCTCAATGAAACAAGTTGGCTGTAGACAAGCATTGTTACACACCTTGTTATCTCCTCAACTGAGTAAAGCAAGTCTTATAAAGAACTGTGCAGTGCAAAATTGAAACTCAGACTTTGATTTACTGCCTTGCATATTGCCAGTTTAGCGAATGTGAGATCACTGCGATGCTTGCTTTTCATGCTGCAGAATAGCTATTAAAAGTCCTGTGTGGAGCTCTTGATGAAAAATACATCATCTTTGACAGGTGATGTACCTGTCAAAGAAGACCGGGAGCATTATACAGTAGTGCTTTTTTTTTCCTGAGATAGGTACAATATTTTGAAGATGGAGATGACATCTGAACCTCTCCTGACAGTGCCCAATATTTCTAAAACTTCACTTCTTTCCCTGAGGTGTAAATTCTAATACTGCTTTTAGCAGCCTTTGTTTCTTGTACCGCTCGAGTATGTATCCATTTCTTCTATTTCGGTTGTTAATTCCCTAGTTATGCCTGAAGGGAATGTTTAAAAAGCAAATTTCTGTATGACTGGCTGATCTACAGAAATCATATCTCTTTCATGCTGGTTGGAGTTTGGTTTTTGGTTTTGTTTTTTTCTTGCAAACTGAAGAATATGGGAATGAAATCTAGGCACCTCAGCTTTGCTAGTACAGACTCTGACAGCCAACAAACAACCCTATGCTCCAGCAGTGACTTCAGTGATTATTAATAAATGAGCCAGCAGTCCTGCATGTTTCTACCTTAATGAGACCATATATTAACCAATGATCTTTAACTGTTCATGAAGTACTCATTAACCTGTTTTTCTCTTATGGCTAATAGCCATTTTTAAGAGTGTCCTAAGGTGATTCCTAATACATACATTGACACTGAACTTCCAAGTGCACTTTTTGTTTGATAGACTAATATTTAGAACAGCTGAAATTTGGTCATTTCCACATACCTTGCTTTTGGGAAACCAAGTCATATGCCAGGAGCTTAGATTTCAGTCCAGACAAAACATTTGTAAGATTCTTTAGTTTGATTTCCCTTTTCTGGCATTATCAAGGACAGATCTTGACTTCTCTGTGATATGAAATTATGTGAAACAACAATGAAATCTTTACTGCCTCAGGAAGCAAATGTGAATCATATTGGGATATCAGGTGGCTGAATAGGTCAAGCTTAAAAGGCTTGATCTGGTCTAAAAAGATGTGCCTTCTAAAACATTTTGAAGGTAAGTTTGTATATGAGCAGGTAAGAATTGTTACTGTAATTGTTACCATAGCTGTTTTTTGAACTGACTGAGCAGAGAATGTGCTTAGGGATACCCTATGATTGTTAATTTTGACATCTCAGGGAAAGGGCTGTCCCAGGACTCCTGCCCCGCTCTGGCTGCCTACAGACTCTCCCTGAAGATGTCTAGATGTGCCCTCCTTAGCAGGGTCTCCTCTTGGTCATATCCTGACACATTAGGCAGCTTCTTTGGAGTCAGCTCTTCTCCAAATAAAGGTGGGTAGGTACATGTCATTCTGTTTCAACAGAAACTTTTGTTTGTTAATTATTTTTTAATTATTATTTTTAGGAACTTGTTGGTGTAGTGCCTTGGAGTGTCTGTGGTAAGTCATGGTGATGCAGAGTGGTTGGTGCAGGACTGTGGCAGGGCAGCTCACGACTGACAGCTGCTGGTGAATGAGAGAGCTGCCCGGAGACCTCCCCAGCCTTCAGGCAAGCTTTGACAGAGAAAGTGGGAACAGTGGCAGGTGACAAGCAGAAGAACTGACTGAGTAATCCAGCTATCTTAACATGCCAGTTTCTGACTCTCATTTGACACGGGTCAGTTTTGAAGTCCAGGTGAATTAGGTGCAATTCTATGAATCCAAACTTCATTGAGTGCACCTTTATGGAGTGAGTACCCTAAAAAATCACATATTCAGAAAGTGCATAGAGCTGTGATGCTAAGGAAAAGCAAGGAAAATAAAAAGAGAGACTATTGCTCTATGTGTAATTGCCTAACAGCTGTCATAGTCTATGGATTGTCAAAGATCTGGAAATACATATGGATACTTTCTTTCTCCTAAGATACGGAAATAGGCATCTTACGGTAGCAACTGTAAACAGTGAATCCCAACAGAAAACCCAGATGTGGAAGTTACTTCTCCCTTGTATATCTGCTTCCCTTGACAGCATCAGTAAATACATGCAGAGGCTGTAGACAGTCCATGGCTTTGCTTGGATAGGCTTCTGACACACTAGCAGGGTTTGCATTTGGAAGTGAGTGCCTCCAGGAACTAAAGATATTAAACACCAGAGCTGCTGACACTTTGTCCCCCTCCCTCATGTCTGGCTCAACAAGGAAAGTCCAGAGGGTTTATTTTTAAATCTAAGGGGTACAGTGATACATGTTGGAGGTAGCATAATAAAGGTCCAGGCTATCTGGTAGAGTTTCTTCCCTTGTTTCCATGATTTTTGCCAATCAAACTATTAAGCTTCTCTCACACCCTGAAATTATGGTCCCCAAACTGTTGCTAGGACCCCAGATTCTCTTTTTGTCAGCATTTAGGTAGCTGGGAGAGGCATTTGGCTTTTTACTGTACTGTCATCAAGAGACACGAGACCAATGTTTTTAGTTGATACCTTCGTCTAAGTACTTGAGGTTTTGTTTCAGTGAGAAATGGGATTCTTTGCTTTGTTTATCAGCTTCTGACTAGGTTTACATAGGGCAGTTCTCCTGGGCAGTCCCGTTGGTCCCTGGACTGCTGTGCAGATGAACACCTGCCCTTCTCAGCTACTCTGCCAAACCCCACATCTCAAATTTGTTAGGTACTGGGAGAAAAAATTCCTTCTAATCCTTCTTTAATATGAGCAGTGACATGATCAAAATTTCTTGCATATGTCTACTAGAGGCTTGTCTTTGTCCCTGAAGATAAAGCCCAGGCTCTTCCCTAACCCAAATGAAAGCAATTCAAAGGAGATAAAATCATGAACAGTATAAGAAATAGCATATTGATAATCTGAGGTGTGTATAGAAGGTCCCACAGCAAGAATTCCTAAGTGTTGTCTGTTTAAATATGTTTAAATATATTTAAAGCATGTGTCCCAAGGAGCCACTAGTTGACAGGCACTTTGCTGGGCGCCTGTGTGCATGACCACCTTTAAAAAACCCTCATAGTTTGTGATCCAAGCTACTGATGAGACTGACAATTGTGATAGAGGCAAGGATTTATCTCATTCCACCTGAACTTCCTGATCTGGCTTGACCTGAGATAAGGACATCACACCTTTCTGCCTGCACGATCTCCTCCAGTCCATTAGTAAACTAGTTTGAAATGTAATGGGAAGGAGGTACAGAGCCAAGGAAATCTTTAACTTGATGATGCTCATCAGTAGGAGTAATCTATTCACACAGAAGCATCCCAAGTGGTAGTGATATGCTATTATTTAAGGCCGTCCTCTTAGCAAATTATTTAATTTGCTATTTATATACATCATTTATAATAAATCCCACTGCCATGGACAGGCATTTGACTTTTTAATAATTTGCAAATATTTTCATGATGTGGGTCAACTCACATTCTTTGTGTGTGTCTTTCAGTTTAACAGCTTATGGATTTAAAATTACCTTGGATTATTCTTTCCAGCAGAATTCTAGGTTATACCCGTGAGACATACTGTCAGGGCTAGCTGGCATGTTGCAGTTCTGCAGGCAAGACAAGAACTGCACGGATACTGCCAAAAAATTCACAAACTCCCTCAAAACTGTACTACAGGCAGCTTTGGCAAACCCTGCTGTTTTCCAATGACAACTTACATCTCTAGCACTGCTAAAACACGCTCCAAAGAATGGATGCACTTATGGGAAATGTGTAAAACTCTTGCCATCACCTTTTTTAGCAGACAGAAAAGTGGTGTCCCACTGTGTGGCTTTGGCAATACAAGTGGCTGGTCAGCAGGTCCACCAGAGTGCTGCTGCTGGGCTCAGCAGCACTGCACAACACACTGTGCAGTTTGGGCTCCCATCCAAAGGCCCCGGGGTTGGGGTTCTCACCCGTACCCACAGCTGGAGGCCTTGGCTCGGCCAGTGCCCAATGGGATGCTGGAGCGGCACACACAGAACTGGCAGGGGGCAAATTCCTGGCACTGGAGGAATGAGACTGACAGCAGCTGAGCAAATTTTACTTGTAAAGCGGTCCTGAAAGGTGTCCTGGAAAAAAACCATTTAAAAAGAGGAAGGGAGCTGAATCCTTAGAGTTGCTCAGCTACTTTTTATTGCTACAGCTTCCTTCACTGGGAGATCTGTCCAAAGTGGCAGAGCTCAAAGTGTACTTTGGCAGGGGCCCAAACACACAGGGTTCATGTTCAGACCTGGCACCTCAGTGTGCCTTCAGAGCACCCAAAGGCCCCCTAGATCCTTCTGCCTCCACAATGGTCACAGGCACCTTTTTCCACTGGCCTTTGTATTTGGTCCTTGCTGCTTCCAAATATTTTAAAACAGCAACCCCTCATAGAAGTTCACCTGCAGCAGTGGGGTTTGAGCATGAAGGTAAGTGAAAAGAGACTGGCTGTTTCCCACTGTCACACACATGCAGAGTATGTAGAGGGAAGGCAGTATTCTGGGAGGGTCAAACTTGAGTGTTGTCAAGTGTGCACCAGGCTGGGGACCTGTGTGACTGATAGGACTGTTTCAAGGCCACTTTTGGAACTGGGGAGTGTGCTGGTTGAGGTGAGCACCAGAGCACAGTGATAGGATGTCTGAGGATTCTGTTTATTCTTACCCTAAAAGCACTGACAGTCTCTAAACCCAGTCCTAATGGTGCAGGAACCCCTCTTCTGTGCAATCAAATTCAAGTTGGTGCCTCATGCACATGAATTCCACTCAGTAGGAAGGGAGTCCTGTGGGGGAGGAGTGTCCCATTTCCAAAACCAAATGGCAGCCCCAGTGTTATTTCCTCACAGCTTCAAGTTGGCATGTGAGTAGATAAAAATCCCTCAGCTCACATCCTTCCCAGAAATGCCAGTCCAAACCCAAGCAGCTATTCACCCAAAGTACCAATTTTTATAGTTCTGTGTGTGTCTATAATCTATTTACCAGCATTCCTATTTCAGTATGTGCCTGTTAATAAGATTAGTAATTAAAAAGCTTGATAGGAATTGGCAAGCATAGCTCCTCCGCCTTTCCCTCCCCTCCAAGTCAGACTGGCGTGGAGTGTGAGGCACGGCTGGCAGAGTACCTGAGGGAGTGAAGGCAGGAGGCTCTGCTGGAACCTCTGCCTGCAAGAAGGCAATGGAGAAATCCCGACCCTTATGGGACAATCCCCTACAGTTTGTTTTCGCCTGCATTTCCTATGCTGTGGGGCTGGGAAATGTGTGGAGGTTTCCATACTTATGTCAGATGTACGGAGGAGGTAAGTGTGGTTTACATTTTCTTGCTTCCCTCGAGGAGGAGTGGGGCAAGCTTTAAGTCCTGAAGTATGTTGTCCAGGTTAATGCTCTGTCCACCCAGCAAGGTCCAGGGCAGAGTAGGAGGTCTGGCTTTCTGTTGGTGTACAATCCGTTTTATGGTGGCTTTATTTTATGTATTCTTTAGCATTCAGCTTTTACCTGACAGCTGCCCCAATATAGTGGTATTTGTTTCCTGTAAGTGTAACGAAACAGTGGGAAGACCTATGTTTTCTAAAAAAAATGGAGGTAGAGTGGGTGATATAGATCCACATAATAGTAATGAATTATATTTTTGCCCCACTGAATCACTCTGAAGGTGTCAGAAACTGGTTCATGTCCTTGTACGTTCACCTCTAGGGACTTGGAAAATATTAAGAAAGGGAGATGATTACACTGTAACTTAAAGATAGCTGTATTAGTTCAAGTACCTGTCGTTAATATCTTGTCTTTTATACAAAGCCTTACTTTAGGAGATGATAACTTTGCTGCAGATCTGCCTTGAAGTTGGCTGAAATGTCTTACTCAGCAGGAGTTCTGCAGATAAAGCCTCCCAGTAACCTTTGAAAACAAGGAATAAATTGATTTGTCCTCCTAAAATAAATAAACCAACCAAAAAGACTCCCAAAACCCTCTCTGAAAGTTTATCCTCCACCTGGGTCCAAACTGAAGGAAGATGATGTTTGTGGCATATATAATCCACAGCAGTTCTTCTTTAGAAATCAAAAGTCTGATAATTAGATTAAGGACCAGTATTAATAATCTCCTCTAGTGTACAGCTACCACTGTTTTGAAGAATCTTTAAAAACAGGCTCTCTGTAAGACAACCAAGTTTTTTACTGCTTCTCATACTCCATTTGTTGTCATAGTTTGGGACTTGTCTCAGTCTTGCATTAGGGGACATGATGAGCATCTGCCTCATCTCCTTCTGGTCTCCTGCCTTTTCTTCCTTTCAGGAAGAAACACTGGGATGTCTTTTTGCTTTTATGCTTGTTTTGTTGGCTTGTATCTTCTGAATGCACTTGTGGTGGTAGGAGTTGGTTCATGCTGCTGTTTGAAAAGCCACCTCGGCGCTGGGACTGCATCAGAGCTATCCTGTGGGATCAGGTCAGAAAAATCCAGATAATATGGTGGGTGGAGTATCAGTAGAAGATAGATGCTGCTGCGGCTGAAGCTTTTTTAGACAGTTTAGATAGCAGAAATGATAGATGTGCTGTAATTTTGTGTGTATTCCCCTACTGCAAAGACTGAAGTAAAGACTTCATATCTGACACTGAATTCTAGCTTAAAATGTGTTTCTGTACACAGTGAAACTGCACGTGATCAGTTCGCTAGCAGCCTGTCATGGCAGACATCCCGCCAGACCGCAAAACTCAGACATTTTGGGGTCTTTGTGTCATTCTTTTAACCGGCCATCCGTATTGTAGTAGGTGGTGAAAATTCTCTGAAATGTAACCAAAACTGGAAAATTTGGTTAACCTGAACAGAAGCTTAAATAAGCTTCCCTGCTCATTGCAGGTGCTTTGGACTAGATGACCTTTAAAAGCTGCCTTCCAACACAAACAGTTCTATGATACACCCAAGTATTTTCTGAAAAGCGTGTTTTATGAGAATATTTTTCCATTATATTTTCCATTATTTTTCTCCTCACCACTTATATTTATGTGGGGAAAGGCAGCTTTTTCTACTGTGAAATTAGAACTCCTCACAGGAGGTTTTGCTCTTCTTAATTGTTTTATTCACTGCCCTCTCAAAGGGGATTCTGTAGTTTTCCAGGAGTTCACAAAACCTGCGCATACAGAACATCATTTCAGGAATTTAAAAGCTGGATATGCCAGGTGCTGGGATTAGGGGGGACGCCAGCTTGCTTGGCATCTTCCCTGTAGTAAAGCACAGAGCCAGCTCCTGTCCTGCCCAGCAGGGCGGTAGAGCCCTTATCGCGAATGATACTGAGTATTTGTAACCTGAGTATTTGTAACCTGAGTGTTTGCAGACTTTGTAACCCGTAGTTCTGTTTATCAGCAGTTTGCCCCCTTCTCCCTGTTTTCCTGCAGGGAGCGTGGCCTGAGCAGAGCAGAGGGATCCAAACCTCGTAGCTGCAGCTTCTCTGTCCCTAAGCAGGCTGGGCTGTGTCTGCAGCGGGGCTGGTGTTCGGCAGCGCTCAGCCCCAGGCGAGGAAGCCCCTGAGCGCCGGGCAGGAGCCTGAGCAGGGGCGAGGGTGCCCCTGGCCAAGCCCAGAGCCTTGAGCAGAGCCAGGGCACACTCCGCGCCTTTGGCCAACTACAGGGATCTGGCCTGGGGGCTGGTTTTTGCACACAGCTGGCACCGGAGGGAGCAACGCCCGGTGTCAATGAGCAGGGAGTTGAGTAGAGCTGCGCTGATTCACAGCTGATAAGGAGCTGGTTTATCGGCTTCCCAGAGTCACTTGTGCGAGACATTTTGGTTCTACTCTTCGGGAAGAGTAGCACTAGGAGCAAGATCTGTGTGCAAACAGGATGCAGAGCAAGGGACAGGGGCTTAGCCCTGACACCCCCAGGTGCGGGGGGACACTGGGGTGAAGAACAAGCCTGAAGGCATTTCTCCTCCTGGCCAGGTGGCACAACCAATGCCAAACATGTGGCAGCGCTGCCGGGAGGGTGAAAACCTTTGCAAGGGCCTAATGCTGATTCCCCCATAGTACATGGCAGAACTCCCTCAGTGGCTGCTGGGGCAGCTCGCACCCCACTGGCACAGAGCAGCTGCAGGAGCTCTTAAACCTCTGACAGCTCCCTTGCGGCATAGGAAGTTATCTAACAGACTAACAAAGGGTTTGTTAATAACAAGAGAGCTGGGAGGTGGGAAATTAATTCCCAGAATAAACCGGATTATTGCTTGGTGTTTATTTCCAGGTCTTTGCCTCAGTCGCTGCATGGAGTTCATTCCTCCAGAGCACTGCACAGAGTCCATTGCAAGGAATGTTAATGCCACAGATTAAATCCTAAATAAGAGATATTTACGTAAATATTTTGGCTTGCTGTAAAAAGGGAAGCAGGGAAGCCTTCACAAAAATCCAGCTTTTGACTCAGTCAGCAGCTCTTTCTGAAGTGAGCCCCAGGTCAAATACAAGGATTTTATTTTTTTCAGGCAGAAATTTAAGCCAAAGCACATCTTGGTTGCCAGGTGGGAGGGTTCTTTTCCTTTTCTCACTGTCAGCCATTCCTGCTGTTCCTCTTCCACAGGAGCATCTCTGTGGCTCTCCATGTGGAGGGAAGCAGGGATGAGCAGCCACACGCAGGCGGAGACTCCATGCCTCTGTCCCAGAGTCTGTTTCCACAGGTGGGGCCCTAGAGGAAAAGCCTTCTTTCATTTGCTGGTGCTTGTGAGCTCAGCATGGGGATTTGGGAGCTTTTTGTCAGGTTTTTTGGTTGGTTGTTTTTTATTTTTAAGCAAGGCCAGAATTAATATGTAACTCAAATCTCTGTTTGACACAGACGTTGCTGTTACCTTTTCTTTGAGCACCTTGGCTGTGAGACAGAACACCCCACCACTGAAATAAATCTTTCCCTTGTCCTCTTTGTCTCATTATCCTTTACAAGGTTTGGCAAGTGGTTGGTTACCCTTTAACAGCCCCAGCCCCCAGCACTGCTCAAACCTCCCGGATGCATCTGGGTAGCGCTGCCACACAGCAGTGCCGACCAACACAGTTTAACAGCAGAAATCCCAGCCCTGCCAAGTCCCTGCGGAAAATTCCCCGTGCCCAGGCAGTCAGCGTCCACCAGCCTCTGGGACGCTGCCTGAAACCTCTGTGAGCTGTCCTTCAGGATTGGGCCGTGCCCTCAGTGCTCAAGGTACCTGGACAGGCCCAGGACACAGACCCAGCCAGCCTCTGGGACACTGGCAGCACGACTTGAACACAAATAGAGCAGTGCAGTGTTTATCTTGCTGCTGACCTGCTGAAGGCTGACTGTAGGTTTGTTCTCACAGGTGGCTTTTTGATCCCATACCTTATCATGCTGATTGCTGAGGGGATGCCGCTGCTGTACTTGGAGCTGGCCGTGGGGCAGCGCATGAGGCAGGGCAGCATCGGCGCCTGGAAAATAATAAGCCCCTACCTCTGCGGCGTTGGTATGTTCTCAGTTTCTATCTTTATTTTAACGTGGGTGATTTTAGATTGGAGAGCTTTCTCTTTCAGAGAAGACACAGGTGGGAGCTCAGGTTTTACTGGGTCTCACCCGGCTGAGCAAAACACCTCATGGCATGCGTTGATCCTGTCCCTGGCACTGGGGCCAGACCCCAGCAATGGGGATTCCTCGGATCTAGACACAAAGGCAGACTGCCAAAATCATGGTGTGAAGGCCAGTGCTAAACCCAGCCCTTGGGGGTGCCTACACTGGGCTTTGACCCCAAGAGCACCTTCTCAATAAGGTCAACATGAGTGATAAAATGATGCCTTAATTTCCTACTGGACCAGTCTACCATTTACCAACATCCACGCTTAGCTACATTTTTATGTTATTAGATTACCCTGAAAACCCAGACTATCATTAGTTTTCGTAAGCATACATGTTATTTATAATGATACATTGAATATTTACTCCTCAGGGCCTAGAGTATCAAATCCAGTTCGGGATAGTCCTGGTGGGAGGAGGAGGAGGAGGCAGTGACTACAGCGACAGGGACATGCCCTGTGTACATGGCTGTGCAGGGACAAAGCTTCTACTGTGTCAGCCATGGCAGTATCACTACTTCCACACCCCACAGATGTCATGGAGCTCTGGGCATTTTGAGGTTTTCTGCTGACCAAGTGTCTCCCTTCATACCCACAGGAGTTGCCAGTGTTGTTGTCTCCTTCTTCCTCTCCATGTACTACAATGTGATAAATGCCTGGGCCTTCTGGTACCTCTTCCACTCCTTCCAGGTGTGTGGGCTCCCAACAGCCCAGTTTGGCCCCCACTGTGGCTGTGGAGGGTCACAGTGGCTTTGCATTGGTGTTGGAAGTTGCATGGTACTGTTGTCAGCTGGGAATGGGGAGGTGGAGGGGTGTCAAAAGCTTTAAAAACCCAGGGGTTTGCTGGAGAGAAAAATGGGGCAGTGGCGTCCGCCTCCACGGTCTTCCCAGAGGCACTGGCCACTGTCTTCTCCTCACCATGGAATTCAGGTCAAGGCCAGGCTTGTGACGCTTAGGTCACATGTGCCTTGGTGCTGGGGCGTCCTGCACGCTGGGATGGGTCTGTCTGATGGCAGGGGAGAGGTTTGGCCCCAAGGCAGAGGATTGGAGAGTGTCATCCCCAGGGAAGCGGATTAAAGAGGCTCAGTCCTAGGGGAGAGAATCAGTCTGGTCATCTGCAAGGAAGAGGGACAGAACGGTCCTTGGGTAGGGGTTCAGAAAGGGTCATCCCCAGGGGATCAGTCCTCGGGGAGAGGGTCATTCCCAAGGGAGATTGTCAAAAGATGCAATCCCCAGGGGAGAGGGTCATCCCCAGCCCCGGGCAGCACCAGGCAGAGAGAAGCAAGCCCGGGCAGAAAGCCGCCCTTGCCATCATCCTCCCCGTTCCCCACCGGCACCTGGGCTCTCCCTGCAGTGCCGACAGCCCGCACTCACTCCATGCCCCCTCCTGCCAGGACCCCCTGCCATGGGCCACCTGCCCCCTCAACAGCAACCGCACGGGCTACGAGGAGGAGTGTGAGAAGACATCGTCCACGCAGTACTTCTGGTACCGCCAGACCCTGAACATCTCCCCGTCGCTGGAGACCAGCGGGAGCGTGCAGTGGGAGCAGGCGCTGTGCCTGACGCTGGCCTGGCTCGTGGTTTACCTCTGCATCCTCCGCGGCACCGCCTCCACCGGCAAGGTGAGAGAGGGGCACAGCACTGCCGGGCCCGGCCGGGCCGTGGGGAGGGAAAAGGAGCGCTGGCAGGCACTGAGGAAGGGCTGCTGTGCCTTGGGGTCACGGCATCTCCCCCGGAGCACCGAGCTCTGCTGCCTCTGCTGCCCGGCCAAGTTGCAGCTGAAGCAGGATCGGTCAAAACATTGAGTGATACTGAAAAAATAACCCAGAGAAGTGCTTCGAACACAGCCAGCCCTCTGCAAAAGCACTTGTCAGGCTGCTGGCCACGAGGAAAGCTGCCTGCCCCAGCAGAGTAGATGTCTATTCCTTGGTCTTTGCAGGAAAAACAAGACGTCTACTGGACATTTTTTGCTTGCTTTTTATTCACAGCAGAAGTTATGAGGAAGGGGGGAGAAAAACCCCAGTGTCCTGGCTGAGCCTGGACTAAGCAGCAAGCTGAGGGCTGTAATCCCCAAATCGTTTTAGCCAAATACAGAAAGCCAAGAGACTGTAAATTAGGAATAACCTCTTAAACTTGCTGCAACTGATTCAATTAAATTTTGATGCAATTTGGTTAAATTCAAATTTGATTTTGACCTTTCACGAGCGCTGCTTGCCTTCTTTGTGAATGACTTTTGCCTAATGAGTTTTTGATAGAGAGTTATGAACTGGTGTTATGCCACTAAATGATGCAGAACTGAGTTTGTGGATGCTGCAGATATTTTAGATTTTTGCTTGATTTCCAGTCAAAGAGAAGACACTTGGAACAATAGTGCAGGTCTTCAGTATTATTAAAACTTGTTTTCCTAAAATGTAAATCTAAAGTTAGATTTGTCTGATAATATTTCTTGCAAGATTAATACAGGATAGCAAACACAATAATGGAAATTATTTATGTAAAGTGAGACTGACATAGCAGATTAGCTTCATCTTACATATTCTTTAGACTAAGGTCTTTACCTTCTTTCTCCAGGTCGTCTATGTGACAGCCTCTTTGCCATACTGTGTTCTCATCATATACCTCATCAGAGGATTAACACTTCACGGAGCTTTGAATGGGCTCGTCTACATGTTCACACCAAAGGTACAGAAAAACTATTGCATTTTTCAGGAAACGTTATCAGTTACCGAGCAGGTGCGTTTTTAAAAGATCTTGGTCCTTTTTTTTTTTTTTTTTTTTTTTTTTTTTTTTTTTTTTTTTTTTTTTTTTTTTTTATATACTGAATTTTGCAGCAGCAGCACAGGTCTGGCAGCTGGAAACCTCAGCTGTGAATGGCTGGAGGCTGCCATGGTGCCCAAAAGCTGCTTGCTTTTTCCTGCAGAAAAAGACTTTCCTATCGTATAACCTATTACTTTCAGTCAGAGCAGTAACCCTGCCCAAAAGCACCCCTGACCTGTAATGAGTGCACAAAAGGCCCCGTCCTTGCCCTTTTCCCCATCCCTGCAGGCTGGAAGGGGCAGTGCTGGGCACTCTGTGGAACTTCATGGTCTTGCTCTCTTGTCTGGCTTTTGCAGCTGGAGCAGCTGTCGAACCCCAAGACCTGGATCAGCGCTGCCACGCAGATCTTCTTCTCGCTGGGCCTTGGCTTCGGCAGCCTCATTGCCTTTGCTAGCTACAACGAGCCCAGCAACAACTGCCAGAGACACGCCATCATCGTGTCCCTCATCAACAGCACCACCTCCATATTTGCCAGCATTGTCACTTTCTCCATCTACGGCTTCAAGGCGACCTTTAACTATGAGAGCTGTATCAACAAGTAAGAGCACGGCGTTTCACTGGTTTTCCAGCTGCAAGCTGTTCTGGGGCAGGTGAGGGGGGAGATAAATAAATAACAGCTCACAGCACTGCCAGCACTGCCCCAAGACCAGAGCTGATAGTGCTCTAATAAAGCTAAAGGAGGTATTCAAAGCAATGAAGCCTGAGATGAAAGGTCAGAGCTCTTTGCCTTTTGACACCTGAGTGCTGCTTCTAGGCACAGGCCTGGCCAAGAGGCTGAGTTTGTCTGGGCAGGTCACAGAGACATTTCCCCTGCGTTCTCGTCCTGGCCCATGCTCCAGAGAGTGTGGGGGAGCTGATGAATAAATGCAGTGATGCTCAGACCCCCCTTTTTAAGGCTAATCCCTTGAATTCCAGGAGCTCAGCCTCCTTGGCTGCGATGCTCTCCAAGTGCCCAGCAGCCTGCAGGATTGTGTCCTGCAGCTGCAAGCTTGCGTGCAGTCCCTGGCCCAGGGTCCATGGCAGTTACACATTTACTCATATTTTTAGAGCTTTTAATCTATGTGCTGATCAGAGAGGAAACCAAGCTGCTAGTCCTTGCTTGTTGCCAAAAGACTTTAACGTTGGTGGGGCGTGGATGTGAGACCGCAGGGCAAAGGGAAAGAGACAGCAGCCAGCACTGGCCAGCACCCAAAATACCTGCCTGGGAGCAGCAGTGTGGGCACAGGAGCTGCTCCCTCCAAGGCACAAATGAGCACAAGGCTGCCCGTGTCCCAATGCTGTGCTGGAAGTGCTGCTCTCACTAAGAGAGACTGAAGCCCCGGGGCCAGCAAAGCATCCCCACAGGGCCAATGGAGAATACGGATGAGGTGTTCTGGGCCTGAAAGCCACTAAATTCCTGTAATCCTTCCCAGGGTGATCCTGCTGCTGCTGAATGCTTTTGACCTGGAGGAAGGCTCTGTAACAGCAGACAACCTCAATGAGATGAAAGATTACCTCATGGCCACCTACCCACAGGAATACGCCCAATTAGCGCCACAGATTAAAAACTGCAGCTTGGAAGCTGAACTAGACACAGTGAGTTGCCGCTTTGTGTGTCTCCTTTGCTCCCGCTGAGCCCAGGGAGCCAACCCTGTGAGCCCAGGAGCCGCCTGGGGAGGGCTGGGGATCGTTTCTACATCTCAGGATGGGGCAGGGGCTTGCTTGGGTCATTAGCATCCAGTGTCTGTGCAGTTGGGATAACACGGTGAAGACCTCACCTGTCTTTGCTGTGTATTTTGTCATGACACAGAGCCACCCTCTTTTGTCTTATGTCCTTTATTGAGCTGAGGAGCTGCCTGTAACTCAGCTTTCTCCCCTTGTCTCCATCAGGCTGTCCAGGGGACAGGATTGGCATTTATAGTCTATTCTGAAGCGATCAAAAACATGGAGGTGCCCCAGCTGTACTCAGTGCTCTACTTCTTTATGCTGCTGATGCTGGGCATTGGCAGCATGCTGGGGAACACGGCTGCCATCCTCACGCCACTGACCGACAGCAGGGTCATTGCCTCCCGCTTTCCCAAGGAGGTGATCTCAGGTAAGCACCCGCCAGGCTGCAGCACGGGACACACGGCGATCACGCGTGCGTGTGTGGGCGCAGAAGCTGTGGTGTCCCGCTGCCGAACGGAGTGCAAATCCACTCTCTGACCTAGCACGGAGCAGGGAATAACAAACGTGCTGCTGGAAGGATTTGCCTGCCCATGTGAAATCCTGCCCATCCTGTGCTGCCCTTTCCCTTGGGAGCTCCCAAGGCACTAGAGCAGGCCTGGCTGTGCATTTCCAGGATTCCCGACACAGCCCAGCTTCTTTAGACTCTGGACTGGCGAAACTCAAAGGGAGGGTACAAATGGCAACACAGTTGCAGCAAGTAGCCCTTCAGTCACATCACCAGTATCATCCCAACCATGAATCCCAATCCTCAGTCGGTGGTCAAAAGAAATAGGTGCTCCTGTCTGGGCAGGGAAATCAGTTATCCTGCCTTAAAACCTTTTAGCTGAATGCCCAGTGGCCACAGCAGATGCTGCATGCACGTGTGACGAGGCTGTAGCTAAGACTTGGTTGTCTTGACCATGTCTGGGGTGATGTGCTGTGACAGTGCAGGTCTAAGGAGCAGCAGTTTAACAGCAGCCACACATGCAAAGGGGCAGGTCTTTTCCACATGAGAAAAAAAATCCTTCCCCTCAGAGAAAGCTGTTCAGCAGGAAGCCATCAGCTTTTTAGTCACAAGAAGTGTGGTATTTTCCCTACATAAACTTCCAGATGTGCACGATCCGTTTTATCTGCACAGGTGTTGTGTGTTTCATGAATTGTATAATTGGCCTGATCTTCACCCTGGAGGCTGGAAATTACTGGTTTGACATCTTCAATGACTACGCAGCCACCCTCTCCCTGCTGCTCATCGTGCTGGTGGAAACCATCGCTGTGTGTTACATCTACGGGTTAAGGAGGTAAAAGCTGGAGCCCTGCTTCCTTCCTAGTGGGACAGCTGTGGGAGCAGCCAGGGGCCAAGAATAAAAATACTGCCTTGGGATAAACGTTTCTCCAGTGCTATAGGATCAGCAAGGGGATGGGAGTCTCCCCTGTCCTGCAGACACCTCCCAGGGCTTTGACTTAGGGCTGTGAGGAGCCAGGCTGGGCTGGCACCATTGCTGCTGGAAGGGGTGGTTAAGGAGTTGTACACACAGCTCCCTGCTCCTGTCTGGTTGCAGGAGCAACTTCTGCCAAAACTCTGCTCCTCCCACGACAGGAATTCTGCACGAGCACAAGAGTGCCAGTAAGTCTGGTTTCAAAGGTGGTCACCTCGCACATTGTTTGTCTCCCAAGTCAATCCTTGTGTGTAAAAGGAAGCTCTGGAATCAGGAGAAGTTCTGAACAGCAAAAGTGTTTGAAAATAGCAGAAAGGAAAGGCTTCAGCATTTGCTTTGTTGGTCTGCCAGCACATAGGATGTCCAGGCCCAAACATGGGTATTTCCTCCCTGATGAGTTCAAAGCCTCTGAGTCAGATCCAGGTTTCCTGTGAGATTTTAGGTACCATTCCCAGTGTTAGTACTTTCTCAAAAACAGTCAAGTAACAGCACTGAGAACACAGCTCCACAAACCCAACTGTTTTCTCCACAACACTTCAGCATCATTGCTTCTCTCTGTCAGCTCACATCAGTAACATCCCAAGCTTACACTTCAGGCAGAACTTTCTGGCTGTACGTATTTCTAGCTACTCTCTGCCACTTGGGATTCTCTTGGGAGCCTTACTGTATTTTTTGATTTCCCCTCACCTTGATTCTGGTGAGCCAGCTTTTCAGACAATAATTCTCTGCTCATTTGTGGTGAATTGTACTCCCCTTTCTCATCTGCCACACTCGATCCTGTACGTGGTTTTTGAAGTAACTCAGAACAAGGTATTGATCGAATATCTGTAACCGGTCTCAAAAATACACCTATGGTGTTCTTCACAAAAATGTTTGGTTTTCTTTTGAACAGATTTGAGAAAGATCTTTACACCATGATTGGACGCAAGCCAAACTGGTATTGGAAAATTATGTGGGCTTTTGTTAGTCCACTGCTAATTATAAGCCTATTTATTTTTTACCTCACCGACTATATCGTCACAGGAACATTGCAATACCAAGCATGGGATGCCACACAGGTAAGAGTTTTCAGTTTGGGCTTTTTCCTGTTTCAAACTTTCCTTAGTTTAAAACTGAAAAGGATACAAAGCTTCCTTCCTAAATACAAAATAGCTTTCGGAAAGTAAGTAGCTGGAGTTAGGGTCATCCCTTAATTTTGTAGAAAGGAAAACCAGGGAAAACTTGACATAGTGATGATGTAATGATTCTGTAAAATCAACTAACTTCCCTCTATGATTCTTAATCAACCCTTCACAGATTTAAATTTCATTCATGTTGAAGACATAAATATCATCTTTAAAAATACACTTTTAAACCCTCTGCTTTCAAAGTGTATTTACTTTGAAAAAAATTAGTGGTATTTTAACAGAACTGAGCTGCTGTTGGAAAAAAAAAATTCTAATTTCCATATACATTCTTCTTCATGACCAGAACCCTTTCTTAAGATTACTGAACTGTGCATTTATCACAGAGCAGTTACTATTGGATAAGTAGACACTAGTTTCATAACCCTTTGTGGAAATGTTTCCATCATGCAGGAACAAAGCACAAAATTGTTTTCATGTCACGGCCAATTTGGGACTCATGGCGGGCCTGGCCTGTTGACTGGGTGTCAGCATGAGCCCACAGGCTCCAGGAGAGGAACAGAGACCTGACAGAGGTCAGCACCCAGCCACCTCATTAAGAAACACAAATCAAGCCAAAATTTGCTCTTTACCAAAGCCTGCAGGAGGATTTTCCCCAATCCTGTTGTTAGCAGCTCTGTTCTTGTCAGTTTTCAGTGTGTATGGTTGGACAAAGAACACCAAGGGTAGCTGTGGGGCTGCCAAACTGAAAATGCTTCTGAGAGGCCCTGCTTAGATCCATACACACAGCTTTGCTCCTGGCCCGACTCGGGAACAGATCCGACAGACCCAACACTGCTTTTCTCCCTTGCAGGGGCAGCTGGTGACCAAGGATTACCCAGGCTATGCCCTGGCAGTGATCGGGTTGCTGGTGGCAGCATCCACCATGTGCATACCCCTGGGAGCACTAGTGACTTTTATAAGGAAGAGACTGAAGAGGGAACGAGTTTCAACTGTTGCGTGAAAGCTGACAGCTGCATTTGGGAAGACCGTCACCAGTGACTGGGCACTTCTGGAAGACAGCAGCAACCATTATTTGTAGCAGCTATTTATAGAGTTGAGAATGGTGGGTGCTAAAATGACCAAAAAGTGCTCTTGGGAGGTTCCACAATGGTTTGGGGGGAAAAAAAAAAAAAAAAAAAAGCTCTTCTGTAACAAGATGAAGCTTTAAAATGGCCTCTGTAAAAGATGTGAGAAGAGAAGAGAAGAGCAGCTCACAAAATGCAAGCTAGCACAAATTAAGCAGCACATCAGCCCATTACACATTAGGTGATTATCTTCCACTGATGTAGCACTGCCTGTGCGGATACATGAACAAGCAAGCATGTTCCTGCACCAACGTACCAGCAAATACCCTCACACCATTCAAGACATTTGAGCGTACTCAGTGTTCGAAATGACGTCTGTATTTCATCAACAGGTGAAACTGCTGAAGTCTGGCTATGAGAATGTGACAACTGCCTTCCTACATGGGAGTACTCAGCAGGATGGCATTGGGAGATAAATGTGGCCAGCATGGCTTCTTTTATACTTGTGTCCAGTAAAGCAGTGAATATATATATTTATATATGCATATATCTATATATATGCACACATATGTGTGAGCTGCACAAGTTCTCCCACCTTCAGAAGCAAGCTTCCAATTTCAGTATGCAACTGCACGCTATGCTGTACTTTGTATTTTCTAGGGATGTACTTTAAGTACACTAGAAGGTATCTGTGATAAAGCTGCTTTATGAGCCCCACCCAAACAAAACTGCCATATAATTAGCTTTGACAAAGTTCATATCCAGGTATTCTTTAATCATCAGATGTAACAGTCCAGCAGTTCCACGGACCTGGTTAATTTCCCTGTGTAAATGTTTTATAAAGAAAGCAACATGTTTAAATTGCAAGCTTCATGTAATAGAAAACATTAAAACTATATCTATGAACTTTAGAAAAGGTTGCTCTGAAGAACAGTAATAGAGACACACTCATGGGACAGGGCTTCTTAATACAGCATCTTAACTATGGAACCATTAGAAGATGGCAAGTGCCTTAGAAAAGTGGGATTAATTTCAAACATTGCTAAAGCACAACACAATCTCTCGTTCTGGGGCAAAAAGCAAAGGGAACTGTACAGTCTCCAGGGGTGGGTGACAGTGACAACCAAGATCCATGTAGTCTGCAACAGCCCTAGAAACAGGACACACCTGCCTCCCTCCCTGGGCTTTGCTAACAAAGGAAAAACACCTTTTCACATTTCAGTTTATTAAAAATGGATACCATAAACAGACCTGTACAAAAAATAGCTGAGATTGCTCAAAACTTGGCAGGAGTTGCATGACGAGAAGTTATCGTCTTGGGCCTCCTCTTCCTCTTCCACGACCTCGGCCTCTGCCACGGCCTCTTCCACGGCCTCTTCCAGCAACTTGGAAGGTAAAAGAATAAGGGAAAATCAAGTGAGATCCAGGAATGCTTCCATTTTGATTAAAACATTCTCTATTGAGCATAATCACCACACTGCTCTCTTGTGATAAGACATTAAGTTAGGTATTAAGTCTGTTAATGCTCAGTAAGTTTCAGGCAGTATTTTCATCTTTTGTGTTAGTTCTTCCAGTATACAACCTCCAGAGACTACTGTCTGTCCTTGGTTTCACTGCAGAAAACAAGGGCACAAAACAGTTGGCTGCCCCCAAATGACTGGATAATCTGACAGAAAACTAGGATTCCTCCTTTAGATACATATATACAGTCTAGGTTTCTAGAGAGAAATGTGAATTTTGACATGCTGTGAGATTCCCAAACCCATCCTGTCTCAGGCACTATGTGGAAGGTCAGCATTTTGAAAGGATCCTAGCATCCAACAGCTCCTACTGGTCTCAGTCATGCCTCTGCCAACTGCAGATGTGATTCTAAGGCAAGGGTCTTGACTGTGTGCTCCCAGTTTTAATTACTGCTATTTAATTGTAAAGGGAAGACAGAATCATAGGACAATGCCTGCCACAAGCAACTGCTGAATGTCTCTCTCATAAAGAAATGTGACCCACCAGGTTGCAAGGACACTTTACATTGCAAACTTTACATTATTGGTTCATTTCAAACACGTTTGTGAGTGCAGGGCTCAAAAACATACTGAAAATTCTGTAAAAGCCAGAGGCTCTCTATGAGACAGCCACTGGCACCCACATTCAAGGAGCAGGCTGTGACAGTTATTCCGGGGCATAGGTTAGAAATGCAGAAAAGACAGAAGGACAAGAGACACAGGACACATTTGACATAAGCAAGGTATCATTATATTGCTGGTAATACACTGACCCTGTAAAATCCATGGAAGCATCAACCCCAGCTGGAGGATGACAGCATCAGCAGCTGTACTCACCAAGCACCAGCATGCTTGGCCCCAAGGCACACATGGCACACACATCCGAGCCAGCATCCTGCCCTTTCCTGACCACTTGCCGAGGACTGATGAAGGGTTTTACACTTCTGAAGCCCTAGGGCATTTATGGAAGGCAAAGCACAGCACAGCTTTGGTCTGAGAGCGCTTCCGCACACCGTGGACGCAGGGAGCATCGAATGGAGGTAACCGGAGGTATCACGGCTGCTTTCCCCAAAGCTGACACCAAGTAGGGATGTTCTTGCTCATACCACGCCATGAGGTTCAGGAAAAAAAGCAATCCAACCACACTAATTTCTCTGTGTGGTCAGATTGTTTTTAATGAACTTGAGAGGAGCAAAGCCCCTTCGGGAGTTTTACCCTTATTCCCTATCAAGGCAGCAGCCGCAGCGCTCGCACTTGGTGCTGCGCACCCGAGGCTCTTCACCAGTGCAGAACACCCTGCACACCCACGTACTTCAACACTAATTACAGGAGAAATGATTTTAGAGCACAATTAGCTTTCAGTGTTTTAGCTTACAGCTCAGTGTTTTAAAAACACACAGATTAACTGGTGGGCAAAATACATACTGCTGCTGATTTCCTGGGGTTTACTGGAGACTCATCTTGAATAGTGTGGATTAAACTTTAGTTACTGTCTATACTATTAGGCTCTAAAGGAAAAAGGTTTCTATTCAGCAGCACTTAAAAAAAAAAAAAATCCAGGAAGATCAGAAGAGCAGAGACTGGAACACTACTGGGAGCCAAAGCTGGAGATGTGCTCACTGGAATACAGCCTTGATTCCCTCGGGTTCTCAAGTCCTTTAAATTCAGAGATAGCATTTTTATCCCCCACCAAATTTCAGTGAACTGTTCAGCACCATTTGAGATACTGTCCTGTACTTTTTATCTGTGTGAAGCTCTCCATACAAACTGGGGAAACACAGACATCTGGAGAAGAGGAAGTGTAAATCTCTTTGGGTGCCAAATGTAGGCTCAGATAGGCTAAGACTTACTCAAGCTGATAAACATTTACATTTTTAAAAATAGATGCATGAAAAGCCATAGCACAACTTCATGTGAATGAAGCTGTGCAGATGCCAAGGAGGTGGGGAAAGCAGACTGAGCCAGTGCCGTGTCAAACCCTCCGCGATGAAGGAATTCGATGCTGAATGCAGATGTTCAGACACTCAAATCAGACATCTTCAGAGTCACAGTACTAAAATGCACACAAAGGCAGAACAAATACAGACTAGGAAAGCACAGACTCACCTGCTTCTCTTTTCTTGGATTTGACTTTTGGTTCAACATCCACTAGCAAAGTATCCAGAGGTAAACTGTCCGGCAGAATGAAGTAGCGGATGTTGTTCCCTCGAATACTCAGTGTCTCCAGCTGAACGGGCTCTCTGTTCTTCAGTGTCATTTTCACTGCTTTGAGATGCGTGTTCATACTGACATCCACTCCTGAAACAACACAAGCCTGATTTCAGGGATGAGGTCTCTTGTTTTTAAGGATGCACATGAAATGAGATTTATTCTGTTCATCAAGACATGCTTCCACCACTCATGAATTACTTCAGCCTGTCACAGAATGAAACTACATCTCTATTTTCTCTTGAATTATGCCAGTTACAATGAGGGGCCTTTAGCTCCTCATGGTTAGAGATCTTTACCCTGATCTTTAGGTCGTGGCAATAGCTGCTTTGTAAATGGTTAAAGTAACTCTTCTGAACAACAAATAAACTACTGCTTATTACAGAAGGCTAATACTAATCTTTGGTTCTTTAAAAAGAAGTAAAACAAACCTTGGAGGAGGAAAAATAATCTTTTTAATTTCTTTTTTCTGTAAGCCTTAGGAAAATCCAACCACAAAAGCAACATTTACCTTCTGATAAAATACATTCAACACCAGAGTGAATTTTTCTATTAAAGTACATAAAATACCCCACTGCAAGGAACAACCACTGTGGTTATTACAATCTCTGAGAACAGCCAGTACATAAGAACTGTATGGAATCAGTACTGTGCACACTGTTCTGTATTAGGCACATCCCAAACTAGAAACAGCATCTCAGTTGGATGCATATACTATGTAACATCTGTGAGAAGCAATTAAAAAAAAACCCAAAAGTTTTTATTTTGCATATCCGGAGTTTTATGTGGGATTTGATCTCCAGTTGTGGAGACCAAAATGACAGTAACCTTTTTTTCCTATCCTCTCCCCCTCCTTCCAGATTTTACACAGCTTCACCCGACCCAGTCCCTTGGCTGGTGTGAGAGACATTAGACAAAATCTGCCCCTTCATCCCTGCTCCTGCCCTGGCACCAGAAGGAAGAGGAGATTGTGCAATGTTTTTACAGATTCTTAGCAGAAAATGAGAGGCTTTGCTTAACAATTAAACCTGAAGGAGCAGGGAGGTCAGGAGCCCTGCAGTGTGTTTGCTTCCCACCTGGTGGGGCTCAGCAGAGCATGCTGCAATTGGGCACTGAGGTGGCTCATGAGCTCTAACCAAAGCTGATGGACCTGACTGCAAAATAATGCCAGTTTTGAACTCTGCCAAATCCCCACAGATTGCTACTGGCCAAAAAAGCACCTCAGCAATCCTGTGGAATAAAATTCAAACTTAACAAGAGTTGTATTTCCCCCCTCCTCCCACAAGAGTGCCTGGGCAGAAGAACTTCTGAAAGCTGCCTGGGGCTGAGTTTAGGAAGGGAGATGCAGCAGCTTCCTCAGCTCAGCCGTGAGAGTTTGCCTTATTAAACACAATGCCCCACCTACATCCTATCTGACGTCTCTAAGTGCAGCTCACAGAGCACTCTCAGAGCAACGTCCCTCACTGAGGTTATTAAAGCAAACAAAATAGCCTGCACGTGTTTTAAACTGAGAATAATGTACCCCACAGAATTCCCTGCAACTTTCAGCTCAGCAATACAAAGCAGCACCTGGTAATCAGGAACCTACAGGACACAGCTGTGGCAGCAGCAGCGGAGCAGATTCTCTTGGCCAGGACTTCTCTTTGCCCTGCATCCCACACCCGGCTCTGGTTTTCAAACCTGCCTCTCATGAAATCAAACGTATGCAAATACACATTTCCATCTAGATTTGCCTTAAGAAAAAAAACGTGCTCAACAGAAACAATTGACTTTATTTTTTAGATTAGAACCGCCTGCATGCAAAATTTAATCAATTTAAGACCACATCAGCTGGAACAGGTTGCCCAGAGAAGCTGTGGATGCCCCATCCCTGGCAGCACTCCAGGTCAGGTTGGATGGGGCTCTGAACAACCTGGTCTAGTGGAATGCTACGCATGGCAGAGGGATAGAACTGGATGATCTGTAATGTCCCTTCCAACCCAGCATCAACTCCATGACTGTGCTACTAAAATTCTAAGAGACTACCTAGCAAGGTTTAGAGG
Organism: Hirundo rustica; assembly: GCF_015227805.2. NCBI lineage: Eukaryota > Metazoa > Chordata > Aves > Passeriformes > Hirundinidae > Hirundo > Hirundo rustica. Next base: position 110,068,138 of record NC_053450.1, read on the forward strand.
TTTGCCTCCTTCCCCCAACCTGAGCCTGTCTGCAGGCAAAGCTGCAGCTGGGCTCAGAGGCTCCCAGTACTACAGTGAATTTACAGCTCCCAGCAGAACCTTTAAAACAAAAAAATCTCTGGCCACGGATGGACTCACCCACGGCCACGCATCAAAGGCAATCCGTGACCCACTGAAATGCCCAAGTACTTTCGCGGTTGCCTATGGAGAGCTGGCTGGTTACAACTCCCCACTGTTCCCAGCAACCCCCGACAATATCCAGACACTTTCGCAACACAAACACACCTCGCACTCGCCCACAAAGGTATGAATTACAAAGCCCGTCTCCCGCATTTTCCCCTGCCGGTCCCCGCAAGAGGGAGCACAGGACAAAATGCTCATTCAAGCCGCGGCTGGCAATTGTCTGCCGAAACGCAACGGGGAATAATTTGCTGTATCCTCCCATCCTGCCGTACCTGTGATCGTTCCATGCACCTGCGTCCCATTCTTCAGCTCAATGGTCACAGTCTCATGGCTCAGCTTCATTAGAAACCTGGGAATTAAAAACGCGTTTAAAAATCCCCAAACCCGTTCACTTCCACATAAAGCCGTACATGTACGACAGACAGCACCAAGCACTTAGTCCTGCATCCTGAGCTCCCAGGCGCAGACGGCGCTCTCGGATTCTGCTGGGAATGGTCAGCGACACACTCCACGGCCACCGGGAGTTGGGACGCTTGAGCGACACACTGCCGGATCCAGCATCCACTTCCAGGCGAAACGGCCATTATTGCACAAAGAAGGAACCATTTTAAAAATCGTTACAAGCCCGGGAAGGAAACGCTGATCCAGTCCGGGGGTTTCCCTCCAGAAAGGGGAGGGGGGCTTTGCGAGCGACCTGCGCAGGCCCCGGGGCGGGAGCGCGGCCCGGCACAGCAGGGCCCCCGCCCGGCCCGGCCCGGCCCGCTCCCGGTGCGGGGAGAGCGCGGGGCAGCGGCCCTGAACGCGCGGGCTCGCCGGCGCCGGCGGGGCCCGGCAATCCGCCTCCATCCGCCCCCATCCGCGCCCCCCCGCTCACCTGACGAGCTTCATGGCGGCGGGAGGGCGGCCCCGGGCGCGGAGCGACGGCGGGCGGGGAGCCCCGGGCGAGCGGAGCCCCGAGCACGGCGGGGCGGAGGCGCCTCTCGGTCAGGCCGCGACGGGCCGCGCGCGCCAAGACGCGGCCGCGACGGCGCCCCCTAGCAGCCCGGCGGACCAACCCCCCCTCCAGAGAGCGGGGAGGCAAAGGGGATGGGGGAAAGGTGACAACGGAAAAGAGGTTTTACAGCTACCAGCTCTGCCTTCCTTAATTTAAAATAAATTCTAGTACACCCCGCCCGCCCGTTCCTTTTAAACCTGCTTTGAGCTTTAAAAAAGAAAAATCCATGGCCTTGAACCTGTAAAGCACTAATTTATTGTTAAAAAAAGTTACAGCTTCAGGATCTAGAACTGCAATAGCACCACTTTTCTCTGTGCATGTCAGTCTCTTCCCCTAACGAAGGTAAAAGGAAAAAGCCCCCTTAAATTTTCCCCTATTGGTATGGTCAGTAAGACGCTAAAGTGCTCTTGGTAAGGAAAGAGGCAAAGAGCCACTGGCCCTGAGCAGAGGTGACGCGGGGCACGCAGCACTGGAGCGCTCTAGCCACAGCTGCAGCCATGGCTGAGAGGAGCAGAACATCACACAGTGCAAACTGGCACCAGGCACTGTGTGAGATCATCACTGTTCGAGTGATGAGCCCCACCTGCCACAAGTGCACACAAAACTGAAGCATCTTTCAGGTGTGAAACAGCTCCTATGGAACAATTTGGGAACAGTCTGCTTCAAAGCACAAAATGCACTGCAGACAGTACATCTAGAAAAGTTGAACATTTTATTGTCATTTAGGAGTAGTACACCATCTGTGATTTTAGAAATACAGACTCTTTGCAAAGCACTGAGACACAGGTGCCTTCCAACTTCTAAAACCTACATTATTCTATGTCTTACAAACCTTTTATATTAGCAATTCAAGTTTGGTCTTTGCTGCAACAACTTAGTTCTAGATTGCAAGACAACTGAGCCAAGTTTCAAACACTCCACCTGCCAGTGAGCCACCAGAACCACTGCTTTCAAATACTGAGTCTATGATGTTCTTGTACTTTGTGCCCATGAGGGAGTTCACCTCTGAAAATTTTAAGTTAGGAAGATTTTCCAGTTAGCCACCAACTGGTTTTTTGCCATTACAGCATCTAGAAGCTAATGGCTACTTTGCAAGTACTAGTGCTCATGAACAGGTTATGTTTACACAAAACCCAGAGAGGCCTCCAGAAACATTCAAGGTTAAAACGAACAGTTGCAAAAGAAAAAAAAAAAAAAAATCTGTACATATTTTCAGTCATAACACAAGGGAACACTGGAGTATCAGTGTTTTGTGTTCTAGCTTCAATAGTGACACCTGTGCTAAGTCCTAGTAGTACTCTACATGTCTGTCCCTTCCCCCCATTTAAATTTTATACTTGCAATCTGAATATACAGCTGTACTTACAGGAAATATTAAACAATGCACAGCGCCTTAAGCAAGTTCCAAGTCTGGTTTTGAACAAACCATATAAAATAAGTGACAAAATAGTTTAAAATTGGTCCTTATTTTTATACAGCTTGGAAGCACTAAATTTAAAGACACACATTAACCAGCACAAATTAGTCTGCAGCTTTTTTTTTTTTCTTAAAAGAGTGTGTTACAGTATCATGCATGAAAAGCAAGCTGCTGCTCCCAAGTAGAAATACAGAGTTTAGACTTAGTGATTTCCCCTCAGGCTGTTATTCTTTCTTCCATAAATTATTTCAACATAACCAAGGATAGAAGCAGCTGACTAGCAAAACAATATGAAGTTCACCTTTTATGTTGTGATCCATTCTTAAAGTAATGAAGTACTTTGGAACTTTAGCATAAGGAAGGTTGAATAAACACTGCAAAGGACTTTTACATTCTTTGATTTTGTTTACATCTTCAGAAAGAAAATTCTACATTTTAACTCGCTAACTACTGGATTTTCATATGGAGACTGTAGTACTGAAACAGTGCAAGACATTTGCAACTTCAGGAACATCCAATTACACTGCCCTTTCACCCAAACAATGATTAGCAGAATATTGCATCAGTTCTAGATAAACAAGACAGGACAAAAACCTTGTTTTAGAACAGCATTAGGATTCAAAAATCGTTCATATTTAGTGAAAAGAATCCACACATGAATATGCACAAAGGACTCCTTAACAGAGACTTTATCACAATAAACGTAATCCAGCTGTAAGTCTGGACCTAGACTTTTTATTGGTATGAAGCCGTATTTGTTCAGAGACCACTATCAGATGTTCCATTATTAATGCTTCAACATTTGGGTATTTTGAGACACAAATAGCATCAGAGTTCTCTCCTGTCAAGAACAAAACACCAGCTGAAACAACCCAGGTGGAGGACGAGCTTAAGCAGTCCACTTAAACCCCAAAACATTCCAGACACCAAAAAGCTGGCTTTTGTCTTTGCATCACCCCAGTAAGAATGGAGCCCTGTTCACTAATGCAATATTCCAAAGACCATTGCAACCAAGACTGTCGAGGCAGGTCTCAGTTGAAAGCTACCACCACCACAGGACATAATTTCCTTAGCCCTGACCCCCCCCACTGCCAAGGAAGAATGTTCGTAAGAGCATTTTTTGTGTGGAAAGCAGGTCAGTAGAGACTCCAAGCGTGGCTTGAAGAATCCTCAGTACCAAGCCGCTTTCCACACACACAAATTCAGTCCATCTTCTCCTTCTGGACCAGCTTGGGTGCATCTACAAAATCCTTGCCGTTGTAAAGGATGATAGCGAAAGTTCCAAAGCTGGCACTTCCCCAGAAAAGCACATAGGCCAGTGTCTCAGTCCATGTATCACCTGAGAAGAAGAGTCATATAAACCTTTTAGCTCATTATCTCCAATTAGCAGACAGTTCTACTTTAGGACAAATACAAATATTTCAAGCTCTCCCTCAGATCTGTTGTCAAATGAAATCAGAAGTCTTTCACAGATCTTTTTCTGTTTCCTTACCTTGGAAAGTTTGTATTTGCCACACAATTCTTGGAACACATTGAACAGAGATTTATGGAAGTCAGTCAAAAACTCTACTGGCACTAATGTTAGAAAATTCAAGGCAAAAACAGAAGGCAAAAAACTTCACCACTCCCAACACAGATTTAGATTAAAGGGAAATCCATCAGAACCAGGCTTATGCCTGTATCTGACTATTCTGAACTGTCTTTCTGCCCAAAATTAGACAGTTATTCCTCTGGGGCTTCATCCAGCCTACATCTTATAGGTTTACCAAGGTGCATCTCTATTTGGGGATAATTAACTGTCCCTTAATTGACTTCTACATGAGTTTTATTAATTGTTTTATATAGCATCTCAGTTTTTTTCCACATTAATGATACAGTGCTAAATCTCCATCTCGAGAGGCACGTTCAAGCACCTTTTAGAATGACTGAGAAGCAATTCTATACTGAACAGTTACTGGTAACCATTTACACAAAGTTCACAGAGAAACAAGCCAGTTTTATAAAATTAAACTCAGTGACTTACCAGCCATTAGCAAACAAATAATGCACATGGAGAAAGCAACCACCATAATAATAGGCAACTGAGGAAAGAGAAACAGAATAATCACTTAATACAGAAATACGTATGTTCCTTAATTTCCTTTAAGATGGGCTGTAATGTAAAGCTATTTACTTGCTTTGCTTCTCAATTCACCTGCATTCAGGCACAAATAAAAGTTTGGATAGTTCCAAAATTTGGAAGACTGTGTTCAATAATTATGTTTAAAACTGAAATACACCTCCTGTGCATTAAAAGAGAGGTTGAGATTTATGCTTTGTTAAAAAACCAAAACAAAAACACCAGTTAAACCCATTATGTTCCCAAATCCCAATTCAAAATAGAAAGGGAAAAGTAAAAAAAATGAAAAAAGTGGGGGTTTTGTGTTACAGTCTATGCTTCTGCATGAAGTGTGAGAAAAGAACTCCACAAGATTCTTCTGCAGAAGGAAACAGTCACTGACAGCAACTAGTAGAATTTCCCCCATCCACCTGGTGAAGCATATTTCCAAAAAAGCAAGCAGCAGTTTTTCCAATACCTCAAGGACACTCCATTTTCTGTCAAGTGAACAGTCTGGGTTTAATCCTATAAGCAGGTATCACAGAAACATTACCAGATTACAGGGATGCTTAATGACTAACAGACCAGTCCTACTCAGGCAAAATGAAGCCAGTGACAGAATGGCTGTGTTTCTCCTATCACAAATAAAGTCTCCATACTCACAGCTAAGAACTTCCAGTCTTTCTTGACGTGTAAAGGACTAGCAGGTTCTACTTCATCCACTGAATAATTTCCAAGAAAAAGATCAATCGCATCCTGGAAGAGAAAGGGGGGGCAAGAGTTCGAATGCACAGCAACGTTTATCAAATACACTTTCCCATGGTTAAAAGCTTAACTTACTTGTCTAAATCCATCAGAAAAGTTGTTTTTGTAGTAACGTATTAATGAGTTCCAGCCATCCATTATTAAACCCCACTGAGTTCTCTTCCCAGTTCTGCAAAAAGAAATTGTGAAAAATATTTAAAATAGATGTATAAAGTCAGGACTATAATTTCAGATTTACATTCTATCATTATCCAGAGGTGTACTGCATTAAATGAACACCTCCACAAGAATACATTTATCGAGTGCTGCTTCTGCATTATTACCACACATACCTGTAACAAAATTGGAAAATAAAATGACACTTCTTTCCCTCAGACAATATAAGTGTGCAACTTCATGGCTCACTGCCTTGGTTTTCATTTCCAGATAGCCTTTACTTCCATATAAACACAGCAAAGAATCTGGAGATTTTAGTCTGGCTTTTTACTAACTGAACCATTGCAAAAAACTCATTTATAGCCTCAGCCCCAGATTAAAAACCTTCTCAGATATGAGGACTTGAAAATCCCAAACATGCTCAAAAACCCAGAAGACCCTTACAAGAAAGGCTGACTTGCCTTGTGTAATCGGTCTTTAAGGCACCAGTTCCAGCGTATTGTTTGGCACAAGCATTAGCATTATCAGCCCATGCTGTGAATAGGAAAACAATAAGAAATATTAAGGAAGTTATATACTCTCTTCAGAGAAAAATTCATTGTTTGAACTCTATAAACAGCCTACCATTTTTGTAGATTTTCTCAAAGTCTGCCTGCTCTTCAATTCTCTGTCCCACATGCAGAACACCTAGTCTCTAGAATAAAAAAGCACATTGAAGCTTGCTATGAGTTTGATAGAAAAAAATCAGGATTTGCTTTCAGAAAAAGCTGTATTTACCAAACTAGAGTCTAGTCAATGCAGCTCAAGTAAGTAGCACAGTAACTCCACCATGCAAGCTCTTACTGGAGCATTCAAATAACATTTCCATTCCAAATGGAAAACCACTCTCCTCTTCCAGCTTGTCAAGGAGCAGTAAAACATTTACCTGAAGCTGGGCCTGGAGAGACCTGCGTGCTAACAAGCTCTGGATCACGTTAGTCCGATCCAGGCAGTCCATGCAGTTACTGCGGAATGTTCCTTCCTGCTGAGTCACAGTTTTACCCTCCGAGTCAACTAGAAAGTAACTAACACATACAATACACGTATTTAGAGATTATAACAGTCCATATAAACCACGTGTTTTCACAAGTAAATATCCCAGCAACCAAAACACAACTGTCCTGAGCATTTGATGAGTGCTCAGCCATGTCTTTGAACTTTGATGCCTCCCTGAGCTCTTGCCATGTTGAAAAACAGCATCAAAGGATGAACACTTAGCAAACTCAGGGCAGTATTCACTCCTACCATTCAGAAGGTCAATCAGAAATACTGAGTTACATGCCACTGGGAAGAGCAGCGCCTGGTGCAAAATCAGGGACTTGTGGGTTTTTTTTTCCCAGTTATTTTAGTGTCCCAGCTCCATAGATATGAAGAACATTAGCAGAGCTTAACAGAGGTAACCAGATTTATTTATAAGTGGTCACCAGTTCAATCCAGTCACCAATGCATAAAAAGTCATCTAAGTTGTCAGGCACACTTCTTCCAGGAAGGTATTCAGAGCTTTTTTAAAGGGTGCTTGCAAAAGATGGAAAAATCTGCTACTGTCACACGCTATTCTCTCCATTACACGAGCATGGGGGGAACTAGATATTCCCCCTTGCATATGCTAATTATTACCTCAATCTTTTAAATCCACTAAACCAGGTGCTTCCAGTAGCTGATAACAAACAGCTCCTTTCAAATGCTGAATTGCACACATGCATTCCAGTATTGCACACATGCATTCCAATGCTGAGCTGGTAGAACAAATATTCCAATCTACTTATCAGCTGGATGTGTGAATGGGACAGAACTATGCCTGTCCTGCCACAACATGGAACTTCCAGTTGTTTACAGGTTTACAGCTTATAATCTATAGATTAAGTTACTCCAATATGCAATTATGAACCCTGCACTAGTATATAATCAATGCACTGTTACTGCAGAGCATTTTGATCAAGTCTAGAGTGGTGCAGTACTTTGATCAGAAGCCTTAGAAGCACATGAATTTACTTCGATTAACCTTGTGTTTTCTTTTTAAAAGGCATTTTCATAATTCTTGAACTAGTTTAGTTAAACCGTGTTTTACACTGTTGAAGACTAAAGCAGACAATAATACCTGTGAAATCTTCCTTTTCTCCTCCAAGTTTTGCCTACAACTGATATTAGGATAAGACAGTTTGTTATTACCCTAATTAACTAGAAATGTCTATTCCTAAATGCTGCATCTCCTATAGCTGCTCTATAAAACCTGAAAAACTAACAAAAACCACCTCCACAAACCTATCTCTCCTATCTGACAGATCTTCCATAACTGGATTTAGCCTGTAAAAAATAAGCATTGTTTACCTCCCTTGGGATTGCAATACTTTTCTATGAAGACTGTAACTCAGACTTTTCTGTTCCTATTTAAGCAATAGTCATTACAGATGAAATAAAATAAAGAGCCAGCCTAATCCTGAGAAAGTCTTCAATTTTGTATCTTGTTTTTGAGATGGCTTTTTTTTTTTTCTTAATTTCAAGGAAATATGGTTATTTTCTACACCTCCAATGGTAGCTGATAGTAAGTAAGTTAAGGGGCTCAGTATTGATTCTAAGAATAAAGGATCCTTGCTGTAAACAAAAGCCCTTCAATCTTAATTCTCCTTATCTGAGGTGCTCAAAGTGCATTCATTAGGTCTTTATGAGTTTTTAAGAGTTTTTTCGTGGTGGACAAAGACTATTAACTATAATCTGATTATTTTATATCATTCCCATTGCCATCACTCCAGGCAAGAGACTTTACTAACAAGTTAATAATCTGTTCTAGTCGACACCTTACCTCACTTTAATTTTGTCAGGATAGACTATACCACTGCTAGTTCTGTAATGTTTTAGCTTTAGTCACAAGGCTTCAGGAACAGGAAGGAAGCAATCAGAAAAGCAGAACAAAGCAAACTATTTCCCTAGCAATCTACAGGTCTACAAGTAGCTACGACCAAACACACTTGTGGGACTAAAGATTTAAATTGATTTGGACATTTTGTGTATTTTTAGATAACTAAAGAAAAGGAGAACTTGTTTCCCTGTGGGTTACTTTGCAAGGGCTAACAACCAATGCCAGTGCAAGGTTTGGAGCCACAACCAACATGCGTTAAAGAAAAAACTTTTACAAATGCCTGTGGCAGGAACAAGTCAGTGTTTTACACTACATGGCAGAACAATCTGCTGTCAACACCACCTGGAAATACCATGAATGAAAAAAAATATTATCTAAGGAGACTTTCTTTTAAATAGCTCCAGTTGTATGCACATTCATTTCTTTGTCTAACCTTTCACCCAATCTTACAAAGGCAGCTCTTGTCACAGCTCAGGGTTGCTGCAATTCTCAGATCCACTTTATTGAGAGGTAGCATGGGCTCTACATCTTACCCCCCCAACCAGGTCTCCAACCTTGCACATGGTGTCAGCAAGACATCAGAGATATGGACACACTAACGCACACAAATTAATCTTCTTCGGAGAAGATCACACATCTGTATTACTGTGCCTTAATGCAAGACAACAGAAACTAGGAAGTGATCTCATTTTAACAGCGCAGAGGTGAAAGAACTGCAGAGCCTCACCTGAACTCATCTTGCTGGTCTGCCAGTTGATCCATCAAAATCTGCAGCCGGTCCCACCTCATCCGACTGCACTCTTTATGGAAGTCAAATGCCACGTATCTGTTCAGAGAGAAGCATTTTTTCAGGTGACACATGTACTGCAGTGAAGGTCACAGGAAACCCTACAGCAAAAGACTGATCTATAAAACAGGGAGTGACAGAGGATTTGTTCTTATTTAGAGATGAATTTCAGCACAACTGCAGATTTTGTCAGTGCTCTGTAATCTCCCTGATGCTGCACCCTTAGTGTGAATGGTGACACCACTTAAAATTCTTTACAAAATGCCATTAGTCTGGGGAAGTACAAATTAAGTTCCAAGTTCTATGTATGTGTCATTCTCTGTTCGGGGTAATGTTTTTCCTCCAGAAAGTACAGAAGGGATACAAATCTTATTTAATGTATTTATCCCCCCCACCAGGATTCCTTTATTCTCTGTTCACTTTGAACTAGTCACAGATGTTAAAATCCAACATTTTTTGCTGGCATAATTCCCTCGGTAACTCTAGAAACCCAAGACAGGTTCTGTTTAAGCAGCTAACCTAAGTTAGCTAAATGTCATAAGAAAATTAAGCAGCTACTGACTTGGAACAAAATTTTAACAACCAGTTTCTGGCCAGAAGTGTTCTAAATGAGTGCTGCTTGATTAATTAAACTGCTGCTTAATTACTTTGTATGTATATGTTTGCTGTGAATTACAGGGCATTATATTCCTCCACTCAAACATTCATAATCCAAAAGTCATTTGACAAGACTTCAGGACTATGCATGAAGAAAGATGGTCTATACACACTGAAACAAGGAACTGAAGTCTTGAGTTTGACTCTGGCAGGTAAACACCATCAAAAACAATTAACCAAGAAAGTGGATTTTGATAGCAATAGTAAAATAGGGCTGCCAAACACCACTTCCAAACATATACAGAAAATCACCAAATGTATCTTCACATAATTTCACATCTTGGTTTCCACCAGATGACTTTATAGCAAATCTGGACACAGTAAAAAAAACAAGGCACAGTAATTTCAAGGATAAGGTAGAGGGGCAAATACCTGTGTGAGTTGGATGCAAGCCCTCCCTCCAGAAGTTAACGAACGCAAGCACAGACAAGTTGTAAAGTTGTGCACTGCACTCTGTATTCCCACAAAGAGATGGAATTTCTCATAATCCAAGTGCATTTTCCACTCTTGACCCATTGTTACACTGAGCTCCAGGCATTTAAGTTACTTGTTCCCCTTACTGTTTCATCCTGTTTGCTCAGGATCAGCACTCCCTCACTAAGTTACCAATGTAACCAAGCCCCTCTGACAGACTCCAGTTTTACAGGGCATGATTTTCTTTTTCCTAAAATGCAGAAGACCTCCATTGCATACTATGACTCCAACACTGGCATTACCATGGCCTCTGAATTTCCTTCTTTATTCTGCCTGTATCCTCTCTTAGCAAGTTACTTCACAAACATAAAATGCAAACAAATCACAGGGTTGGTAAGGGCCCCCAAAGAGCTGACCATTCTGTGGGTCTCAGAGGCGATGCTCAACTAGTAACACAAAATGTATCACTTCATGTCACATGTACCTGACCATTCCATTTGCCATGCTGTTCACCATTTTTGAAAAGGTTTGCTCAAGAGGCTTCTCTGAGCCTTTTTGGTTAACCTGGGAAAAGGGAAAACAAAGACAGAATTACTCAAGAGCCTGCTTAAAAGAACAACTTTTTCAGCAAGAAAAAGTGAAAGCATACCAAGTTAACAATCACTTGCTTTCCATAGCTAATTATTTGTGAGTCAAAATGTCTTTGGAAGCCATCCATCTAGAAGAGAAAGGAAATGTGTTGACAGATGTACATTACTATTAAGATGTGTGCTTTGCAAGAAACCTCCATTATAATATTTTTGATGAGTCTTACAACTGTTTGATGCTCTCTGTTGTGCCAATACAGTCCCACTCTCCTCCTCCCAGTCCATTCAGTTCTCCTCATCAAGCACACTACAGATACGGAGTATTGTACAGCTATGAAAACTGCTGCAAACTGGATCCAAAGAGAAAGCACCCCCACCAATATGCACATTTTTTATGGCCCTTGAATTAATTATAAGAAGTACAAGGTTTTTAAAAAATAATGCTCAATCCAGTATTGCCAATTTTTATTCTTCTGCTTACAGTTTGCTACCCTATCACACAAACATGAGCCCAGTAACATGCTAAAACCCCAAGACACAAACACTCACATACATGATTTACTGACTTGCTGATCTGTGGCTTTGGTTTATACTTGAGGTTTGGTCTTTGAGACCAGAAAAAAGGGATAGATCCACGGGTCTGCAAAAGAATGGCCATGGCTTTAAACAGCAGAATTTACAAAATTTACACTTGACATTTAAAAATAAAAAAGACAGGTTTTAGTAATTTAGCAAACTATAAATTATTAATAGGTTTGCAGACTAATTTAGTCTGTTTAGTTTTATTTGCATATCTTATATACAATCTATATTTAAAAGCATAGATAGAGTTAGCTATGTATCTATGTTCCTTATAGTGACTTTACCTGAACAAATGATGCTTTGCTCCCCTTGTAATGCACAATTTGTTCTGTCTCAACAAAGTTAGCAGCATGCCCTTCTGAATCAATACCTGTGTAGGGAAAAAGACCGTGTTAGCCAGCTCAGCCTGCCTGCAGAACAGTGACAGTTCATCAGCAAAAGGCTCCCTTCCACTCCCTTTTAAGTCCTCACAGGAAGCAGAGAACTGCCTGACAACGTAAAAGTTAACACACCTTGGGTTTAACATGATCTGCACCAAATTTAAGCAGAACTGTGCTTCAAGTTAACACATTTTGATATTTCTAGCAGTAGAAAGTATTATTTAATATGAAATAAACTACCAGTGCTCTGACACAAAATAGTCACAATTCTGTAACAATGGTACAGCAGAAAGGGACTAATTTCTTCAAAAGCGTGTATGTTGGGACTAAGAACAGAGAAAGCAATTTAAATTCATTTCCCTGTTCGCTTTTTAACTTGAAACAATTAGAGAACACCACTCAGGGCTCCCCTGCCAGCACCAGTGATGCTCTCAGCTGTATCTACTGCTAGACCAAAAGGGCTATTGCACACTTGCTTTTAGCACCACTGAAAACAACCATGTGTTAAAAATCACTACAAAACTTTTGCAGTTATGTCTTAATGACATGAAGAACAGTCAGTTTTAATAAATACCAAAAAAATGCTTCAGTTCCTAATATTTTCTTTGGACGAAGAACCTCAAGGCAAACAATGCTTTTTTGCAAGCCATAATACAGCAATCTCTCCTAAAGGTAACTCACATGTGCATATGGAATGTATATTATTTTTGAAATAAATCAGTTTTTTCTTTTACCTCTTACATAGTAGCGTACGCCAGCCCTGAAACAGCTTCTTCTGGAAACAAGCAGCCAGTCAAAACACTTGCCATTAATAGAACAAGAGTGCATAGTGATAACTGATCAACACCACTCAGGAAAAAGCCCAAAGTTTCATTAGGATATTTTTATACATCAATGGGTAGGAAACATCAAGGAACCAAGAAACTACAGTCAAATAAATCTGTAAACATTTGTCACCCCAACAAGAGCTGAACATCAAACCTGAGAGACAGTAACAATATTAGGATCAATATGTACATTGCAGAGCACCACTCTACAATGATGTCACTGATGAACATTAAAACTGTAGTAATTTTGAGAAAATGTGATTCTAAAGAAGTTAGTTTTTAAATAGGACCATAAGACCCAGAATAAAGAATCATCTCATCCATAATTTTATTAAACTACCTTAACAGTTTCTTGCCCCTACTGCTTTTAAGAATTAACAACTACCTGAAAAAATACCTTTTCAAAATTTTTTGTAGACTTTTAGAAGAGTAAATATCTTGTTTTACCAGTAAGTGCAACATGGATCACATCTACAAATGCCAGAACTAGCAGTAAAACAGCCTGGCTTTCAAATCCATGTGAAGAAAAAGAGAATGAACACACAGCAAGACTCCAGTGTGAGCTTCTCACACAAGATTGGTTTCCTGCCTGGGCTATGTAACTGAAGTGCCAAACACACCTGGGACTAACCAACAAAGGGGGGCAATGACAACTAGTGTCAGCTTTAGTCTTGTTTTGTGCTACTTTTAAGTGGCACTTATTTGGACTGCAGCAAGCTATCAAGTCTAATAGACACCAGCATTCACAAAGAATTCCTCCAGGTAGATTCACCAGCTCGCATGCTTTGCCCCCAAAACCTGAAACCTATCACTTTAAAACAAACAGAAGATCAAAATGGTCAATTTTTAAATTAGTGTACTGCAGTCTTCTCCTCTTTGAGGAATCTAGATACTTCACCTCAAGTAAAGTTTAGGTCCAGTATCTTTGATTTAAATGGGACATAAAGCAGCTGTGTCACTCATGAGCACCTCAGCTATGTTAAAAAACACGCTGATTTCATACATGAGTCATCTTGATTTCTGTTTGTATTTATGCCAATAATGTTTGTAAACAAGCCCCCAAAATACACTACAAATTTGCCCCATCCAGAATGTTTTCACAATTCATAAATTCAGGCTGGTAAATACCATTCCTCTGTTTTCCTGGAAAATTACTGCCAGATCCTCCACCCTTTAATTCAACATTCGTATAGCCAACAGTATTCTGCAAGAAAGGTTATCTCTAACCTTAGCTGCTCAGCAATTGTCAGCTTATTTTCTGCTGGTAATCTGTTCTCACTTAAAATGACAACTTGCTATTAGCAATTTCCACATATACAGATAAGGACAAGACAGAATTTACTGTTCTTCAGAAGGGCTTTGGTTTGGAGCAGCAAGGGAAATATTAAATGCAGTTTAGGGCTTCAGGTGCTCAAAATCTCAACTATCCAAGTCATTATTTCTCATCACTGCAAGACTAGAAGCACAGTACACACAGTTGAAAACTTTATATTTGGGTTTATATTGCGGTGGGGAGGAGGGGGAAGAACCTTGGATATTATTGAAATATCTACTAGTGGCACTTTAACAGTTCTGCTGAGAGGCCTTCCTAGCATATTCACCACTAGAAATCCTGTTTCTTCAAATTCCTGACTTCTCCAAGGTTTTGCTGTAATTCTAATTTAGACAAATATTGCTTATGCTTATTATTTATACAGTGATAAAACAGGATTGAGGAATGTGTTAATTGCAGTCTGTCAGTTGCTAACTGCAATTTACCCAGAACCAGCAGGATAAGGATTACAGTGTTTTGATGGCTTCCTTTTGCTATCTTTCCTTTGTCTCTCTGCCTACTCCCACAACATTTTCCATTAAATGAAGTCACAGGAAAGGACTGGAGGTCTCCCAGCTGCTGACAGTCCTACCAGATCAACTGATTCCATCTGGAAGCCATTCCCTGCACACACCTGAGAGGCCTTTGCAATGGAGGAACAAAGCAGAACATGGCATGAGTTGCTCCGTCCAGTCTTGCCAGTCCTTTTCATGCTGTCAGTTCAGGAGCAACTACCTGGGACTTACTGTTGATCACACATTGCCTCCAGAGAGCATTCACCTTCCTTCCAGCATCCATCCCTTCTCAAAAATAAACTAATGACTGCTTTGCTAAAGGCTGTTTCCCAAAGCATTGGTGCAGGAAAAGCAGCTGCACAGGAAAAGCCTTCAGCAGAACTTTTATTCATCAACATTCATAAGCACTCCAAGTCAAAACTGTTCTTCCCTTATTCTGTATCTAAAGCAAATGAATCCTTATAGCAAGCTAAAAAAAAGTAATAAAGTTGATGGAAGAGCATTTGCCATAATAATCTTAACCTTCCCACTGAAAGAGTTATGCAAACCATGACTGTAAAATTAAATCCATGAAGCTTTCCAAGCAGAATATTCAAGGGAGCTAACACACGAGTGGGCTATCAAACAATATGTAACACCCATATATGAACAGACTATAACTTATTTCTGACAAGGTGCTCTATGTTATAATTGCCAGTGTAACAGAGCAGCCTCATCAGCAGCCATTTTGCTGCTGGACTACCCACACCCAGCACTCAGCTTTACAACACAAAAGGATACATCCATGCATCACTGGTGTAGCAAACCTATGGATCTGAAACACAAACACACGTTAAAAATATTAAACACTAGTACCAAGAAAGGTGAGTGACTATGCTTTGCCGAAGGATTTTGTGGTAGTTTTATATACTTTGTATCATTTACTTTTTGTTTAGGGTGAAACATTCTCTTCTGAGAAAAGAAGTTCAGGGAAAACAGCAGGAGGAAAAAAGTGAAAGTCTAATCCTAATTAAGCAGCCTGGACAAAAAGCAATCTGCTTTGTCCTCCCTATACACAGAATTTACTCTCCTACAAACATGCCAGATATAAAGCAATACTTGCTGAAAATCTTTTGACATGGTGTGTTTGCTTTACCTCCACAGTAGGACACATGCAGAAATAGTAGTTACAGAAGCCTTCAGTAAGATGTATTTTTATGTGATTAATACTCAAAATGCTTGTTCCAGGGTTTTTCCTATCCTGCCATTCCTGAATAACTTAATCTTTCAAGAAAGCTTTGAAGTTCAATACTAGAAGCCAGAAATCCCACACTTCATTACGTAAAACTGTTCCTGCATCAAGCCACCTGTAATCAACATAAGGGAAAGTACAGCCTAAAAATATCAGTTATCTCCATTTTCAGCTTCTGTGTTTTGTCCCCTAGGTCTGTTTTCACTAGCCAGCCACACTTGGCTTTCCTTTGCTGTTCCCACCACAACTTCTTTCTCATTTCCCAAGCTTTATTTGCATAGCACTATGCAAACTTCCCACCCAGTCATATGCCCCTGGAATATGCACAACAGCCCTTCTCTAATTCATATCTTCACATTCCAGAAGCACTGCACAATCCAGCCTTTTGGAACAGCGCTGTCTAATGTAACAGCACATCTCCACAGGTTACCGAGGCAGAAATAGAAGCAGTGCGTCACTTGCTTTGATAAATGCAAAGTACTGATGGAGCGAGGAGGCTGCTGTAGTTCAGGCAGTCCAGAGAGTTTAACACACAGAGGATGTTTCTGGTAGGAAGGAGCTCAGACAGTCTGGCCACTAAGGTGCCATAGCTGTGGCTCATGGTCATGCACTTGTATTTGCTGGACTAAGCGAATTCAAAGGTTATACCATGTTAGCCTCCATTTGGAATAAACTGGAAGAATCTAAACTGTCTGTCTTACTCTTAATTACCAGCTTTATGTTCTATTCACTAGGAAAATGGAACTTAAAGTGCACTCACAGAGAATGATGTGAGACCATCTTAGGGAAAAAAGTGATGAACTGGACCTTGCCTATATCCAAAGATAAGTAACTAAACTTCAAAACACTTGAGAAGCATATGCTGTGCAGTGTAACTTCCCATTTGGTTTATGTGACCAGCTGTCTTCACAGCACAGTATCTTCAAATACAGACACTTCCAAAAAATTAACTTTCTAGAAGCACTACTGAGGACATTGACAAAGTCGGAAGTTTGAAAGCAGAAGACTCACTGTGCTAAACTAGATGATGATTAGCCACATTATACTAGATTCTGGCTGTCTGAAAGAGACAGAATCACAAGAAGCTGTTGCATACTTATAGCAAAAGTGTATCTGCTCTCTATTAACCTAACCATTATTCGGTGTTTACCTCTGGTTGAGCAATAAATTCTCTCAGAAGGTGTCCATTCCATACAAACCGTGGATCTGCCTGCAGCAAGAAAAAAGCCAATGTGCTTTTAGAGACAGTTCTGTTCAATTCAACATAAAGGCAGTATCATAGTACCCATGTGTAATGAAAGGTTATGGCAACAGGTACAAATGGAGATGAAGTTCTCTTCTTTCATCAGTAACCTTCATATCCTCAACTAGAAATCTAAATAAAGATTGGAGAGAGCTATTCTTTCAGCTGCTCTTAAGGGTGTTGCCTGACACTTCTAAATCATTAACACATGAGCTGCAGAACATACTGCACTGGTGCCCCTATGCTGGGGTTGCTTCCTTTTACCAGTACTGTTAAAAAACAACGAACACAAATACCAAACAAGAACACCACATTCCAAACACAGACCAGACTTCTCCAGCAGAGGCAAACTGGAGATGTTCAAAATTGCCACCATCCTTTTGATAAGCCATCATACTGCAGCAATGGGCATATGAAACTACATTGCAATAACTGTAACCATCCAAGATCTGAATTTACTTGAAACTGACGCTTTTTACTGTACTTTGCCTTTCAAACAACCCTCTGAAGTGATACAATTTTAAGACAAACCAATCCTTTTGCATCCTTGCTCTCCATGGCAAGAGCACCACCAGAGAAGCATTTGATGATGCAAAACAATCCCCAAATGTAAACAGTTTTTCCAATATCAAAAAAAAAAACAAACACAAACCAAAACAAAACCCCATCAATATAGACACAAGAGAATTTCAAGCTCAAATTGCATTTGGCTGTTGTCTTGAAGACAAAAGCAGCATACTAAATTCATGCTTCACACAAATAATTGGAATACTTTAGACAGAATACAATATCCCAAGACAGACAGCCATAAAACCTGCAGTTCTATTCCAAGATATCCTGGAAAGGAATATGAACACAAGTACAGTTTACTCCACTTTGGATTCCTTTCCCCCATTCCAGGTCAAAGGAATTACTTGCTTTCTTCCAATTTTTCTGCTTAGCTCCTTCTTATAATTAGAAGTGATCAATATTAGAGGCAGAATTTAATTTATTTTTGATTTTTCAAAATCTATTTAAAGTGTACTTTAGGAAATACTTCTAACTGCTGATCTGGAAGTGTGAAATCAGATGAGAACAGATCCCTAGAACACTGTGCTGCTCACAAGCTATGAGACCTGCGTGGACCAGCAGGTTCAGGCAGCCCCTGACACCTTGGATAAAACACCAGCACCATTTAAGCATCATCTGCATCAAACTGACTGACAATTCGCAAGACAGACAAAGCAAACTCAAATCCTCACCCTCTCTAGAAGGCTCATCTCCTGGAACTCTGGGCTCGTGTTGGCCAGCCGTTGCAGGGTGTGTGTTAGGTCGTAGGTTGTTGAGAAGTAAAATCCATCCACGCTTAATACATGGTTAAGCATTGATAAAAATACTTTATTGTCCTGCAACTGTTGAGATGAGGAAAAAACAGAAGAGCTGTCATATACTACTATCAAAATATTTTACTCTTGTGAGCTATCGCTACTTTTTGAAGTGATGAGATGAATTTTGCTAGTGCTCTAGCAATACATGACATCATCCAGAGATTACCATACAAGAAGGAAAGCATGAGAGTGCAATTCTGATACCAGTTCACTGGTAACTTGCAGCTAGCACACTGCAACCAAATTCTGCAACAACAATGGAGAGCAGAAAACAGTATTCCTGTGAGGTAAAGAGCTACTGATAGTAAATGAATTCTAACAACTTCCAAGCAAAAGGGAAACTGTTAGTTTCCCTGAAAACAATTCAGTCAAAAAAAATCTAAACCAGGAAGTTGGCAAGACAAAAGAATAGTTATAATCTGTGTTCTCGTTCAAATTCTGATTAACCTCATTCCATTCCTGAAAAAGCAACAGATTCCCTTCCAACTCCATTGGTTGGACACCCTGACCTGCTCTTTATCAATGCACTACATATCTGTTAAAATAATCTTCCACCTATCCCTCACTCAAAAAAAATAAAAGTCAATTCTTCCCTGCTGGGTAACTACACAATTGAACAATTCCAGGGAGAAAGCACGACAGATAAGATGACAGCAATGCAGTTTATTGTACAGGCTGTCAGAAGAGAAAAACTGTGAGAAAGACTTAACAGTAGCATTAGGGAGGGTGTACCATCTTAACAGAAGCAAAAATGCACCTCCATAAACTGCAGATGATATTCTAGGTTGAACCATGTGAGTTTATTATCTTGATTGCCATGATTTTATATACATCTATTACACAAATGTTACAGCCATTCTAGTAATGTGAACAAATCAGAAAAAAGGTATTGTTTGAAGAGCTTCTAAAAAAAAAAAAAAAATAAAAAAATCACTACTTCAACAAATTAGATCCTCCGGCAATGAGCATTAACATACAGTAACATTCCTCCACACTCCCCTAATCAAACTACCTACCTGAATATCAGTTAAGTGCAGCATGGTCTTTTTGTAGGAGAGGATGTCAAAATCTGTCGCTTTCCAGATGGCATGACTGAAAATCTCACCTACTTTTTTCTTTTTTGTTATTACAAGAAGATACGTGCCTGTAAATCAGAAAGAACAAAGTTAAAAAAACAAAACAAAACAAAAAGAGCTGCATGTATTAAAAAGGCAGCCTACAACCATATCAGGAAACTAAAACCAACAGGACTTTATGTTCTTAAGTGCAGCAAAAGCACACGGAGCTGGAGTAAAAGCAAAATGTACTTGCTAAGCTACCCACTTCTCTGTGCTCAGAGATGCTGAGCTGCTCATTAAGTTTAAGGAATTTTTAAAAAAAGCAGACAAGATAAAGTGTCACCTACTCTTACATTTGATCAGAGACAATCTGAAAGTCTTCAGGTTTGCAAACTCAGAAAGAGGCAATGCTCTTGAATGTGGTTTGAAAAGCACAGAGTAAGCCCAAAATACATGAAAGGAATCATGCTTCAAAAGCCAAAAAGACTATTCAACTTATCATGAAAAAATATTCCTCCTAACCGAATCAGAACAGAACAAAGATTTGGAGTTCTTTTAGCAATTTAAGACAGGAAGTTTGCTGTTTCCCTGGTTGCATAAGTAACAAAGCAGAAAACCCACCCCATAATCATGGGCAGTTCACTTACACTTCATTTACACTTCCTCGTGAACACAACCTTATTTCTAAGCACAGCATATTTCAGTGTCATCTTGTTTTTGAAGAAGTTTACTCTTAATACTGCAGCAGGCAAAGAATATTTATATTTGTTAAAGATGCTGCATTGCCAGATACAGGGCCAGTTTTACAATTAACAGCAGTAAACTGCCTAATAGCACTTAGCTAAGCACTTAATTTAACTGGTAACATCTTTACTTTGACAGCTGTATACCAACACACAGCACAAAACTCTGGAGAATAGAATGAAAAAAACCCAAGCTTTTAAGAGACTTAACATATTCTATATTTTATTTAATACTCAAGTAGATAAATAGTAGTCATTACCAAGCCTGTAAGTGGTGAAAATTCCCCTTTGGGGCAGTCCAGTTTTAAAACACTTCGCACTCACTGAGTCTAAGACACAGGTATCCATTACATTGCCCTTACTCTGCGAGACCCACAATTCTTTAGAATAAGGACACAGAAAGTTCAGCAGTTTTAAGATCCTGTAGAAGCCACTGCACTCAACACAATCACCCTTTGCCTCGGTTCGGAATACTCCAGTGAGTTATCTTTAATCCTTTCTATATATGGTGATTTTATTCAGTATGTATGCTGCTTATGACATCATTTTTCTAAGTACTTCAGTCTCAAACACTACCAAATTCTACAAAAAGGATTGCTGGAGCAACAATGCTTACTTTCCCAAAAGCTTACACTTTTACGCATCAGGTATATTAATGACAGTGGCTGCTTAGACCGGATGACTGAGACACTTAAAAAAAACTGGACAACTTATTCTTACATTATCCTAAAACTCACTAAACTTAGAATTGTTCCAGTCTGCCCTTTTCGTGCTGGATTTTCTTCGTATTTGTAGGGCAGTTACAACATAATCATGACATGAACAGCTGCATCTACTTGTCTATCATCCAGTCACTCTCAGCTATTTGTGTACCATGATTATTGATCAAGCCTCACAACACAACACTTGACTGTTGCATCAAATCCTGCTGCTAAGATTAAAATAGTTACAAAGAATAAGTAGATGAGGTTCTTTACACTCATTTGAAGTGCATTCCTTATAACTCAGACTAGTTAACCCTACCTTTAGAGTACCTCTGGGTTTAAGAGTTATACAAACATTCAAGACAGATTTGGATGCCCCCATCCTCTTGAAGCCACAAGGAAAGCCAATCATACTGATGAAAGTGCAACCTCAGATACTTGTAAGTACTATTTTTGCCTTTAAAGCTTCTTTAGCAATCCATTTTGTCTAAGTATTTTAAAGAGCACAGTTCTGTTCTCCTTACCTGCCACCAATCGGATTGTTCCCAAAATACCAAATATAGGCTTTGTAACAGCTGAAGGGGGAACGTCCTTTTTAACTGAAAAGCAGAAGAAAAGAACATCAGAATTTCAAAGCCTGATGGAGGTTTGGGAGGAGGATCTGAGATTCCAACCCACTTTCTAACCAATTTCTCATGTTTAATCAAAGTAGTCATTCAATTGAATAAATTCAAGCTTATTTACATGCTAGTATAGCAAGCAAACTCCTCAATAATGTATTGTCCAGCCAGCTTCCAGAAGCTTTGTTTTGAAGCCACCAAGACGTAAAGGACAACCAAACTGTAACTGCTTGTGTCTTGCAGGTCTGTTTGCTTCTTCTGAGCCTTGGTCTATTTCTATCTCAGAAGATCTAGGCTATCTCTGCAAAATTACTAACAGCAGCATAGATGTGGCAAGGGACACAGTATTTAAAACAACATAAAAGTACCCAAATAGCAATTAAAGTCTTAGCATGTGTAAATTTCATTTACCTACACTTCTAAAACAACAGAAGAGATTTTATAGGCATCTAAAAGAGACCCCAAACATCCCCCGGAATGAAGCAATTTCCCAGAACTCAGAAAACAAAGAAAGGTAACCCTTGAATCTTCCTTTGCTTTAAATACCTTGTAGGTTTATCTGATAAGAGTGAGAGCAATGCAGACTGACAAAAGACTTGGGATAACTATCTTGACAGTTTTGAAGGAGAAACTGAAATAATATACTATGATACCAAAAGTATCAGTGGGATGGGCACACTGCTCTTACGTGAAGTATACAAGAAGCCTAATAAAAGAGAGAGAATGACTGCTTTTATATTACTATTATTGTAGGATTTCTGTCTTTTGGAGACTAGTAATACTGTGGTGCCAAACTCCTGGAGTACCAACTGGGAACTGCCTTCATTTTACTGGTATTTAATCAACGTTCTTTGTTTCCTATTCTTTAAAAAACGAAACTAAAATTTTCAAGATATCAACAAGCTTAAGACTATTCCCACTGGCATTTGAATCCAGATTTGCAACACAGAACAAAAATTTCTAGAAAGTTTTTTTTACTGTTGCTATTTCTAGAGGCTTTATGAAAAGTCAGGTTTCAGTTTTATATAAAAGACAGCATTGGGGCTAACTGGAAAAGCTGCAGAACCCCACTGTTCAATCCTTCCCCTGTTTAATAGCACTAACCCCAACTAGCCTGGATGAGTCAGCTTCCCCTGTTGTGATGGACAGGCTTACCAAAAAACAGACATGCACTATCACCCTGGTAACCCACAGCATCAAACCCACAGCCAAAAGGCATTTGAAACAAAGCTCTGCAGAACAGACTACAAGGCATTGTTTTAAACTGTAGCTAAAAAAACCCCAACAATTGTCAGTATCATCTCAGTAGAGTTCTGAAGACCTTCTTGGACTCTTAGAGCAAAACAGACAAAAAGGACAGAGAAGACTGTATTGAGAAATACTGGTGAGGAGAATCACCTGTAAGAGTGACTTCTGTGGAGACTCTGTCAATAGCAAGCACATCATCTGCTCCATCATCACAGGCTTCCACATAGAACTTCTCTGGCGTTATATGCCTTTAAGGGAGTAGAGAGGAGAAAGGAATTAGTTTAGCAAAACTTATTTTGGGTTTATTTATTCTTCACCACCTGAAGACAGAGCAATCAATTTCACACCTTATTTCAGCTGCAAAATTACAAAATTCTCACTGGATTGCTTCCCAACAGCCACTGACGTTGACAGTGTGCAAAAAAAACCCCAAAAAGCAGCAATTCCAGCTCATCAGTTATTGCAAAATTCATGGCCTGTTTAATAATCTTAATCCTTTTTTTATTACTGTAAAGATATGAAAGTGAGTTTGTGTACATAGTGGTCCACTCTAATTCCTGTAAGCTTGAACCATATCTGGTAAGCCAAAACCCAACACAAAATCCAAAGTTTTTAAACTGAAAACTTCCTAACAGATCAGACCACATCCCCAACACAAGTCTAATAAACATAATGTGTGACATGATAAACACACCTGTTTCACATTAGTGTTGTAAGTATTGCAAGAATCTACTGGAAACAACACAGTAGAAATGGAAAAGTTCAAGTGGCACACAAAAGCACACTAAGTTATTGAAGCGGGTGTCTCAACACTACTATTCCCAAACATGTTAGCCAGGTCTACATAACACACAAGACATTAACACATCTCCCCATCAGACAGACAAGTCACACACTGACTTCCTGTTCAGACTTCATTGCCATCTTTCCCTTCCTTCCCCTCAAAAGCAGCACAAAATCCAATGCTAGTCATAAACAGTTTTTAGAAGTGGTCCTTAAAAATACACCCTTTGTGATATTAGCAAGAAGCCAGACATGTTATACTGCGCACCGACAGGAGGGTTATCCAGAAGGGACTTGTAGCCATACACAGGAAATGCTCAGCAAACAAACAGAACACCCCAAACACTCAAACTATTGCTCTTGTCTCTTAGAGTGATTTTTCCTAGTTTAAGGGTTGACAAGATATGGGGTCAGAGTTTTAAAATTCTTGTTCTAGTAACATGGTAGGTATTTTTAGGCTCCTTCTCCCTAAATAGATCTTGCATTTCTACACACATATATATATATATATTTTTTTTTTTAATACTTCAGAAAGCTGAATTAGAATCCTGATTTAGATCAGAGGAGTCTGGTGGCCAGGTTTTGGTGGGGGGGGAGGTCTAAAGAACTGGCACCTGTGAGAAGCTGCTGGAAGCTTCCTGTGTCCAACAGAGCCAATGCCAGCCAGCTCCAAGACAGACACACTGCTGGCCAAGGCAAACCCATCAGTGATGGTGCCAGCACCTCTGGGATAAGTTTTAAAAGGGGGGAAAACACTTCTGTGCAACAGCAGCAGGGGAGAGGAGTGAGAACGTGTGACAGAAACAACCCTGCAGACACCAAGGTCAGTACAGAACAAGAGGCAGCAGGTGCTCCGGGAGCTGGAACAGAGATCAAGACCAGTGAGGCAAATCCGTCCCTCAGCAGCCCCTGGAGCTCCACGGCAGAGATCCACCTGCAGCCCTTGGAGGGCCACAACAAGAGCAGGGTGATGTTGGTTAGAACAGGGTGCTAACAACACCAGTGTTGTGGGTTTGAGCCTCATATGGGCCATTCACTTAACAGCTGAACTTGATGATCCTTGTGGGTCCCTTCTAACTCAGAATATTCTGTGAGGCTGTGACCCCATGGGAAGCCTGTGCTGGAACAAGCTCCTGGCAGGACTTATGACCCTGCTGGAACAGCCTGTTCCCGAAGGACTGCACCCTGTGGAAGGGACCCACACTAGAACAGCTCACAAAGAACTGCAATCTGTGGGAAGGACTCTCTGTGGACAGATTTGTGGAGAATTGTCTCTGGGAGAAGGACCCCGTGCTGGAGCAGGGGAAGGAGTCCTTCCACTGGGGAAGCAGCAACAGAGACAAAGTGTGATGAACTGACCACAGACCCCATTCCCACTCTCCCTGTGCTGCTGGGGGAGAAAAAGAAAGTAGATAAAATTAGGAGTGGAGTTGAGATAGGGAAGAAGGGAGGGGTGAGGGGAAGGTGCTAAGATCTGGCTTTATTTCTCATTATCCTATCCTGATTTGATTGTTACTAAATCAAACTAATTTCCCCAAGTTGACTCTGTTTTGCCAGTGACTATAATTGCTGAGTGATCTCTCCCTGCCCTTACCTAGGCCCAAGAGTTGTTCCTTTTATTTTCTCTCCTCTACCCAGGTAAGGAGGGGAGTGATAGAGCCACTCCAGTGTGCACTGAGGATCAACTCACCAAAGTGCTTAAAAAGAGGTCTCAAAGACCCCACTTTCCATCCACTTAAAGCAGGACCAACCTCCAAGTTTATTCAACTTCTAAGTTAAACCCTGCTTCTTAAGGTATATTTTGACTCTGCCAAAGGATGGTGACTCCACAACAAAATTAGAGGAAAGCCAGAGGAGACCAAATACTGAACTGAAAAAATCCACCAAACAACATAATACAACCAACTGTAAAGCAATTAATAGTCGTGTTCATCAGATAATTTAACTTCATTATAGTCTATGGGTCCTAAATCAGCATCCTTAAATCTTTCATGTACACGTATTACATGTTTAATGTTTGAAAATAAAAACAGAGTAAGAAATATAAACATGAAGTTCCCTGAACACTGAAGCCTTAAAACACCTACTTTGCTTCCACTGCTTTTGTGTTTGGTGAAGTGCACCCCCAGCTCTTTAGGGGAGCTCCACAGCAATAATGGGAGCTGTTTTTACGGCAAAAAGCAAACAAGCGTACACAGAGAGAACAGGGGCAAGACAAGCCTAAAGACATCTACAAACCCTCACTTTGATAAAGAATCTAACAAGAAAAGAGGACATACTATTTAAGATGCAGTCAGAAACCTATTGCTAACTGGCAGGAAGCATTTTTTCCACAAGAGAAAGTTGCAGCTTATCTTCCACCAGTTTAGTTGAGCACTCATCCTTCTCTGGGATGTCAGTTGACACAAAAGATTCCAGCTAAAACAACAACTGGGAAGAGACTCTACAAAGTTTAATATTGGATTTGTTGTGTCATTAACACAGATGCTGATGGTCTCTTACTCATCTGAGCATCTCAAGCAAAGCAAGTTGAAAAAACACATTAACTCATCAGGTCATAAAAAAAGTGTTGAGAACTATATTTTCAGTTTTTGAATGCTCTGTATGAAAAGCATAACACCGACAAGACATCTACACTGACCCTACAGAGCACAAAAAGCATTTCCATCACTGATCAGTATTTTTAAAAGCTGCTCCTTACATTATAAAGTGCAACATGGCCATGACACTACTATAATATCCAAACAGAGATTCACATGCATATTGGTTAAAGTCTGTTTTTAACCAACTGAGAAGAAGCTTACAAATCTCAAATAACTGTCATATAAACAAACTTTTTCTTTACCACATGCCAGAATAACAATTTCTCCTTGAAGAACAAGAATCTTTTAGATCAATGACCCCAAACTGAAAAGAAAACAGAGAGAATTAGGGCTGCCACTGCAAATGATGCTTGGTCTCTCAGTGTGTGTCATATGTGCCACTTTGCTAGATCAGATCCCAGCATTTCTGTCTCTCAAATCCTAGGCCATATTATTTCCTACCACTACAATTGCCCTTTTAACAATTTTATCATCTTAATTTCCTCTTACACAATGTCTACAGTTTAAGCAAAACTAGAAAGTTGTGTTTCACATTTATTCTAAGTCCTCCTTCCCATGGTCCTCTCCAGGACCAAATCTGGTGATAAAAGCATCATGGAGAATGTAAGGGAAGTCATAGATGTTTTCAGCTCAACGGACCAAAAAAGGCTTCAGCAGCTTGCAGCAAGTAGTCAGAAACAGAAATGTTGTTTACTCTTGAGAGGGGGGAAACAGGGGTAGGAGGAAATGAAGTTATCAGTCTACAAAATTGACAGAACTTGCACAAATACTACACTGTTGAGATCACCTTTAAAAACTGCCTTAAATACAGTTGTGCAAGACAAACTGCAAAGCCTAATGCCCTGCAAGATATTAAATTCGTGCTTCGGAAGAAGTGGGATAATTAGTGCTCTACAAAATTTTCAACAGAAAGATGATTCACTTAGTCCTCATTTCATTCGTGCAAGAAGTTCAACGTTTCCTAAAATAAATATAGTTGTGGAAGAGGCCAAGATTCAAAGCAGTTCCAGCCCAAGTGCTGATTTACAACTTTACCAATTACCAGAACTAGGCTAGTCTCATTCACACTTAGATGGCCTTTTCTATCGTAAAATTGCTAGAGTCAAGATGATTGCCTCTCACTCGTCTTTCAGAAAGGAAGCTGATGAACACTGCATGCAAGAACAGGTTCATCTCCAAACTGTACTCACCAGCAAGCCTCTATGTATATCACAAGCTTAGACAGATAGCACACATGATAATTTTACTCATCTTACAGGGCGATATTAAATGGTGAAGAAATGACCATTCACAACTAGAAATGGCAGATTCATTCTATTCTTTTAATAAGGACAGATGAAAGTCCAAGTGCCAGTATTATATTAAAAATAACAACCAGGAAAGCAGTATTTTACAGAAGCTCAGTGTCTGTAAACTGGTTTTCATGCAGTCAGCCATATTCTGGTTTTGTATAAGTTTCCTGTCTGACAGTGGAGCCTGCCTTCTCCTCAGCTACACTGCGACTGCTGTCTAGAACCATACAAGGCACCATGAGCTCTCACCACCTTGCTTCCCTCACAACTTAACAGCATGTCAAATCTTCACAAAATTAGAGTCCTTCTATTTCCTTTTTTAAAATTTTACTGAAGGAAAACTGACCACCATTATAATGAACTATTTCTCAGTATTGCTAAAGAACAAAGGAAATGATAAGCATAAATATTTTACATTTCTAGTATAATTCACATTACTCAAGAGAAGAAGTACAGAAGAATGGCAATCACCAAATTCCCATTTCAAATATTACTAAAAGTGACTTGGATTTCATTTTGATAATCTTCTCCAACTGCAACTGTATAGATTGATGCCAACAGATAACGCAACACAGTAGATTTCATTCCTACAACTCAAAGTTGCAGGAAGAAGTATTGATTCCCAACATAACAGAAACATTACAAAAAAAAAAAAAAAAAAACCCAAAACCAAGAACAAACCACTGCTTGCCTACACCAAGTGTAAAGTCAGACTCATTTACAGCTGAGATAGTATTTCTTTTGTTTGTGCCTTTGATGTGAAGTTGCACTTCCTTAGTTATGTTATAAAGCAGCATTGTGTATCGTACAGACGATGCACAGCTGCATCCCACATTTTAATTAGGCTCATCTTCCAGATAGGAATATTCCTGTGTTCAGATACAGCATGGAAGGGGACCCAGCATGCTCTAATGGCCACTAAAGATAGAGCTTCACTCAATATCACTTAAGCCTTCTAGGCCTCAACAGCCAAACCCTTACTTCAGTAATTGATTATTTCACCATAAATACTTAACATTGCTCTAATGCAGGAAACTCTTTGATGTCAGCCTCTGAATACTGTGATAAAGCAAGCCAAAAGCACACCTTGTACTGCAGAGATGCATTTGGGATCTTGAGCACAGCAAACTGCTCTGCAGTGAGATCCAGGAAAGATGTTAGTTTATGCAGAGTCCCAACAGTATGTTAAGTAACAGAGCTAACACTGGTGGTTTCAGCACTCCAGAGATTCCAGATTTTCTAGGTGAGCAGGTGTGCTAATTATATGTCTCCCATAAATATTACTCCTCAAGCAGAAACAGCTCAAGGAATTGGAACATTTCCCATACAGCAGTAGTTGTTGCAGGGAGAAATAACCCAGGATTTAGAAAACTAATGGGAATACCATTTAAAAACAAAACAGAACAGGCATGTATTAAAGGCTTAGCTACATAATGTCTATTTCCAGTGAAGTTTCACTCTAGATGAAAATAACTTACTGCATAAGTTAGTGTCCTGCTCAACCAACATCCCTGAGCTTTACCACGACAGCCACTTCGATGGATCAGGAAGAAAGGGACTTGTAGCTGTTCTTTCTGGAAGGGTTATTCAAACCAAAATGCCCTTTCTGTCCTCCCCCAAACACACACATGAGTGGAAGGCACTGTGTTCAAGTGCAGTAGGTACCAAAGACTGACAAGCAATTTCACAAAGTACGTGAGGAAACATAACTATGGGCAGGAAGAACTAAATCTGAAACACAGCTAGTGTCATGGACCCACAGGATACCAAGAAGGCTATCAGCAAGGTAAGTCTTCATCCAAGCACAAAGGAAAAAAAAGTAATTTTAACTGAGCCAAAACAACAGCCAGAATTTTCTCTATTCTGCAGACACCTTTAACAAACAGTTTTTATATATTAACTGGACTGGCAACTCCACTGCCAGT
Source organism: Hirundo rustica (assembly GCF_015227805.2). Lineage (NCBI taxonomy): Eukaryota > Metazoa > Chordata > Aves > Passeriformes > Hirundinidae > Hirundo > Hirundo rustica. Next base: position 110,097,525 of record NC_053450.1, read on the forward strand.
TGTGGATGCAATAGCTGATTGAATGTTACAGTTTATTCTTGAGGCTACCAGAAGTTAATCAAATTGTCATTGCCATACGACAGAGGTGACAACTATGGATAGTTTTCAGGTACACATTTTACCCAATAACTGTTGGTGTAACTCAGGAAGTTCCATAACCAGCACACATGCCAGACACTGGCACTTTACTGTTACCACCTGAACATGACTGATGACACTGGTCAAAGCACAAAGGGCGTGAACCACTACTTTTGATAAGGTGTAGAACACAAGAGGTTTGTGTTGAGAGCTAGAACCTGTGGCTGGGTGTACAGAATGGGGCCCTGCAGAGCACTGCAATTCAGGGAAGCTCCAGGCAGGGCCAGCAGACTGCCCAGAAAAGGTACAGCTGCAGAATCTGACCTTATCATCTTGAGAGTGAGCAATCAGTTAAAAATCCAAACCCAAACACCGCCATCGCTAAATCCCCCAAACTGAAGTCCAGCCTGGATTTCTCATGAGAACATTCTCCTCTGACCTTGACAATCTGGTAGGTTTGACTCATCACCCAAGTTATGGCTTTTTATCTTCAAATGCTTGGTAGAAAGGCTGCAGCCATTATCACAACTTGTTGCAATGACAAGAAAAGAAAATAAGCTCATTTTCAAGAGCACTTCTGTTTTCATGTTTATGAAAAAACCTCATGTTAAACTGCATCTGAGACAGCCTTGTTCTAAAAAGATCAAAGCTTACTTTTAGCAAAGATTAAACTTTGAATGAGAGAATTCTTTACTAGCCTCTATCCAGAAAAGTGCTTTTACTTGAAAAAATTCTCAGTAAGAATAACTGTGCGCTACGAGTCACACAGCTGCTACTCACACAACTCACCTTTGCTCCTCTGCAGCCAAAAAGATCAGCTTAAAGAAAGATAAATACTGCTAAGGTGACATGAGGGGAAAAAAAGAAAAAAAAAAAAAAAAAAAAAAAAAAAAAAAAAAAAAAAAGCTTTCTGTCAAATAAAGTCTTTCAGCCATCACTGATGATCCTACTCTTCAGCAATACTCAATCACCTGCAGGGTCGGCACATCCCCATGTAACTACCTAACCAAAATAAGACGCCTGGTGACTTTGAAACATGTAACAGCATTATGGCAAAGTATTTATACGGGCCTCCAAAAGATCTGTTTGCTCTGAATCAAAAAGATGACTGTCAAATGAAATTTAACAGAGCATAAAGTACAGTTAAATCAGGCTTAAGAGTCACTTTCAGATACTGCTGCCCGAAAATGGCATCGGTAACTCAATTATGGAGTTTCCAGCTACTGTTTAGAGGTCAAAAGCCTGGGAATGCCTTTAGGACACACAAAGACACTTCACTTTTGGCTTCAGACAGTCATGAAGAGTCTCATGCTTAGAGCAATATCCTCGGGAGTTTGAACCGGTCAGTGTGAGGCTTTATAATGCAGATGCCTCTTGCAGTGTGTTAACTTTGCACTGCTTTTGGTTATGCAACTTCTGCTGCTGTGGTAAAGGCAGCAAACAAACATGTGGCATACACACACGTTCAAAGGGCTACAGTCTCCCCTAAAAAAAGAAAAAAAAATGTTTTAATAAAAAAATTACACCGGGTAGTTAAAAGAATTCATTTGGAAACGTCACAACAGGCACTGCACAGTAGAGTCCTGAAAGTTCAAAGCCCTCAAAGTTCGGTCATCAACGGGCATCAAAATTATCACACACTACAAAAAAAAAAAAAGCCCATTTGTGTCACGAGAGACCGATGGGCAAGCACGCCTAGGGAATCTTCTGCTGGCAAGCGGCGCTGCACGCACACAGCCTTACACCAGCGCCCGAGCCCCCACAGCAGCCATCTACCAGCACGAAGGCAGAATCACAGAATTGTTAGGGTTGGAAGGGATCTCCGGAGATCACCTGGTCCAACCCCTCTGCCACGGCAGGGTCACCCAGAGCAGGTGACACAGGAACGCGTCCAGGTGGCTTTGGAACGGCTCCAGAGAGGGAGACTCCACAACCAGCAGGCAGCCCTGGCTCCTGACGCCGAGGGAAGCCCCGCAGGCATTGACCTCCCGGACACGCGGGAGGGCAGCGAAACAGACACGGGAGCCGCCCGCCCGCAGCGCTGTGGGACGGACGGCGACAGGGGACCCGTGTCCGCGGCCAAAGTCCTCCCTCCTCCTCCTACTCCTCCCGCACGCAGCCGCCACCTCAAGCCAAGCCCTTCGCGGTCACCCGGGTAAGCGAGGGAGCCGAGATGGGCAGAAAGGGCAGAGGACAGGCCGGCGGAGGGCAGGGGACAGCAAGGGACGGGCGACCGTCGCTCCACCGGCGGCTCCTCCCTTCCCTTTCCCTCCCCTTCGGCAGGTGCCAGAGCCGCGTCACCCCCGACCCAACGGGTCACTCACAGCTTCAGGCTGGCGTAGGCCGCCGCTGCCGTGGTCCCCGCCGCTGCCGCCGTCGCCATCCGTCCCCTCGGGCTGTCCCCGGCCGCCGGCTCCGACCCGACCCGGCCGCTCCCTCCCTGCCCTACTGACGCGTCCCGGAGCCAGAGCGACGGGGCGCCGCTCGGGACAAACCTCCGCGGGCGCGCTAGCCGGCCCAGGGCGCGGCGCTGCCTATGGCAGAGGGGGCGGGGCCGGGGGGGCCGGGCGGTGCCGCCATTGGCTGAGGCAGCGTGAGGGGATTACGGTGAACTACTGGGGGCAGTAGTGAGAGTTCGAGCAGGGCCAGTGGCGCAATGGATAACGCGTCTGACTACGGATCAGAAGATTCTAGGTTCGACTCCTGGCTGGCTCGGCTGCTCTTTTTTCCACCCTCCTATTTTTCTTCTTTTTCCCTTGTACTCCGAGCCGATGGTGCTGTCGAGAGCCTCCCACACTTCTGTGCGGGCCCACCGCTGCCACCTTCTTGCCCCGAACGTGGGGGTCTCCAAACCTCCCAGGGCTGGGCGGTGTTCCAGGGCTTCCTGCCCTTGGCAGCCCCCCAAATCGGGGACAGCTGCTGTCCATCTGACCCTGCAGGCCATGGGGTTTGGCAAGGAGCAAACCGGGGGCACCTCTTGGCCAGCTTCCCACTGGATCCAGCTCACTGAGTGTCATGCCCGTTCTTTGGGCAGCTTCCTGCCCCAAGGAGGGGAAACTATAATCAGTTATTCCTATTTATTTGCTTCACTTTATCTGATAGCTCCAAGCTGCTGTGGTGCTGCTTGGCCAACATCCAGTCTTCCAAGCGTGAGGCATCTGGTAGCTGGTAGCAGGGGCACCATGCAGCTGCCTGACTCCCAGAGCCATGGGAACGCTACCCAAAACCCTCTAAGGAACCCATCCCCACCAATGCTGCAAAGGAGACTCCCATGCTGGGGTCAGAGGCTGCTCCCACATGCAGCACATCTCTCCCCAGCTCCTCAGCCTGGGACCTGGGCCTTCCCAGAAGGATGCCAGAGCAGGACGGCCTCCAATGGAGCTGCAGCAAGTACCAGCTGCCTGCAAAGGACTGGAAATTCCCCGTGAACCCCACTGAGGTGGTTCTCCTCACCCTCAGCCACTGAGGTGGGGGGACAGGAGGAAGGAAGAGGTTGGGAAACCATCATTTCACAGCACAACTCCCTCCACTATGGACTCTGGGCAATGACAATCATTGCAGGTTTAGAAAAGACTGGACTCTGAGCGTTGCTTACGATACTGTCTTTAATCACTGGAATCACAACAGGCCAGTGGCTTCGTTCTGCTACCGGTCTTCATTCTTTATAAATACTTAACAGCACAGAAGAAAAGGGCTGTGTTCACAGGAGGCTAAGGTTAGTTACACCAGCACAAATCCAAAGATACTCTCTCCTGGAGCCGAGTTTTGAAGGAAACATAAAATAACTAGTACCATTCAGTATCGTTAGCCAGGCTCTGGATTTGCTTTCCAGATCCAGAAAGCCAGAGCCTGGGTGCGTGTGCCTGGGTCCTTGCCTGGCCATGCTCCGCAGACCTGCTGCGTGGGGAAGAGGGTTGGTGCTGGCAGGGCTGGGAACTGCTGCCCAGTCATCCCTCTACCAGTGCACAGGGCATTCCTGCCCTTACAGGACTCTCTGCCATATATTTGCACATGGGGAGTTTCTTCCCATCTCCTGTCGTGTCTGAGTGGGTTGCAGATGCATATTGCCACACCAGCCTCTGGCTGCCCTGGAAGAAAGCAGGGTAAGGTTTTTTATTGCTCAGGAAAGCTTTGCTTCTCCTTAGGAAAGGGTGGGTGAGCAGTTCCAAGCTCCCTCTGGGCTCGTGACAGGAAGATGTCTGCTCAGTCAGCTTCAGTAAGTACAGCCAGGGCCACTGCAGCCGGTGAGCAGCAGGACACAGAAATGGAAAAGAAAAATGAACGCACAAATGCCGTGCAATGAGAGATGCAGACCCCTTCCCATCTTCTCCCAGTGGCACAGACACTCACAGGATGGGGGAAAGGGATGCGGATCTGGTCATAGCCCTTCCCTGCCCGCAGGTACTGACTCCAGGGGTATTTCCCAGTGATGAAGCCCAGGTCAACTTGTCATTACATTCATGCACAGAAAGTTGCTTAAAAGGCACCTACAAGCACTTGGCATGAGCAAAGAGGTGTGAAAGGCAGGTGTGTCACAGGCAGCACCTGCCACACATCCATGTGCACAGACACAACTGCACACACTACCCTAAAAGTGAGCACACAGCAAGCGGCCAAGGCCCACATGGGATTTTTTTTTCCCAAAAAAACGATAATCCTTTCTTTGGAATGGCCAGCCAGACCTGTGCCAGCTCTTGGAAGCCCAGTTTCCCCTTTCAAGGCTGCCACATCACACCTGACTGCTGATGAGACTCCATAATTTCCAGACTAAGCAGCTATTCATTTTGCAGTAAAAAGATTTTTTTTTTTTTTAAAAAAAAAGGCATTTAAACTTTGAAAGACTGGGAAAACGTTTTAAAAGCCCCCAAATGAAATTCAGAAACTGAAGAGCCACAGATCTTTTCAAATGCTCTTACCAGAGTGTTAAAAACTGCTGTTCCCTGTGTTTTAACATCAGGGCAGTTTCCCAAATTGCTTTGATCACAGGTGCTTCTTATACTTTAAATTACACAAAAATGTCGGCTGCTTCTGTAGCTGGGGCTTTCCCCTGGCTCTTATGCAAAAAATCCCTATTTAAATGAGTTTATGTGTTCTAAGCAATAGAAATTTAACAGCATGATCTGAATGAAAAAAAATCTTTTAAGCTCTGATTCCTGAAAGCAGGCTTCAGGGAATTCACTTGAATAACTATTTGCATGAGAGTTACTCATTAACAGCACAATGGGACTACCAAGGGTCCCTTACTTTAAAACTAGTCAGAAGAACTTGCTGGGGGAGGAATCAGGACTAACTTTTCATGGCACGTTTTCATAGCTTCTTAATAAATTAAAAGGCAACAAGGTTAAACAGCAAAACCCGATGTGTGTCAGCCAGGAGATGGGTGGAATTTAACATGTGTTTGGAAATTCTTCTGCAGAGGACACAAAGCCTCACGTCTCCAGCTCCACAGATACTTTTCCCTTTGGGGGAGCTGCCTGAAGGCAGGCAGTGAGGGCTTGCAGCTCCACAGATGCCTGGTGGAGAGTCAGGAGGAGGAGAAAGTTCCCCAGTCCAGGATGTCCCTGCTTCCCCCTGACCCACTGTCAGGCAGCTGCAGAGCTGGGGAAAATCAACAGCAACTCAGACTCTCACAGCCTGGGAGAAATAATACTGAGCATTTGAACTCCCAGAGATAGAAGCAGTGCAAGTTAGCACACACAGGGGTGCAGGGCAGTGCAGTAGATGCTTTAGCTTCAAAACCACAAGCTCACAGGCTCCTTTTTCAAGAGCTTCACACTGTCACTTCCAGCTCTTTGTAAATACAGGAAAGGAGAGTATTAGCATTTAATAATTTATAGGGGACCTCAAAACTGGAAGTAGGACAGCCTTCATTTCCCCAGCACTGATGGATACAGGGTGGCTGACAGGAGTAAGAAGACACTGCGTGGGAGCAGAGGCCAAACTCCGGTGATGCAAAGAGGGCTCTTGCAAGACACCTTGCCACAAGCTTCCCGCTTGAGGCTTTCCATGAAGGAAAATTGTCCTTCTCCCCATCCCCTTCTTTCCTGCTTATTTTGAGGTTGTGGGGAAGGCTGCGAGGGTGAGACAGAAATTTAAACTGCGTAGGTTAAAAAGAAAATACCAGTCCAGTACTAGTGTTTTCAGATCTTTACAAAATGAAGGCCAAAAAATGTTCACAAGGGCTTGATCTAAAAAATCAAGAGGTAGCAGAAGCATGAACTACATAGCAGCTGGTCTTTCACAGACAGCAACAGATGACCAAGGCTGGTGTTCCCAACTCACGTCAAAAAACCGCTTTGATATCTCACTGCCTTCACTGCCAAAAGCAGCCCAGGGTGCAGAACCACCTGTCCAGGACTATCTGAATTATTTACTAAGGATTGTGAGCTGGTGTTATTTTCCACCTCAGTCCCTTTAGACAGTCCTAAGGTCACAGTCACTACTTGAACACCCCCCCCCCGCTCCAGCCTAGCTGTGGTGCAGGACACAAGCTGATGGGATGCACTGGGGTGAGAGCACTATGGAATTTGCCCCGGCTGTTGTTGCCCTCCATCCATCCTGCTTGGATGCAGCATGGCTTACATTTCGTGTCAGTTCCCATCCCTTTCCTACCCAACATTTGGAAGCTAAATTTAAGGCTCTGGGGGTGCTCATATATTTGGGGTCAATATTACCTCCTCTAAAATCACCAGTAAACCCCTCAGAAGATATATTTCACAGTGGTAAAGTGCCCTCCCTTGAGCTTTCAGACACTCACTGAAGGGATGCATGTCCCCAGGAAAAATTGTGCCGCAGAGCCAAGCTACACAAAAGTTCTGGATGGCTTCCAGGCAGAACCAGCCTCCAGTTCTGAGCTGCCATTCCCATCCTGAAGAGCACTGGAAACAGGCGGAGTCACTTGCAGCCGAATGGGGCAGAGGGCTGGATGGTCAGCTGGCACCATGGAACTCCATGCCAAGCTCACCAAGCTCCCGAGGCTCACATTTCAGCCACGGCAAGATGATTTATTAGCACAGGCAGAGACAGGCAACTTGCTGCTGCCTGACACCTGTGCTGCTCCAGATGGGTACACGTTGCTGTCTGACTACATCAAGTGAAGTTCAAGCTACATCCGTGCTATTGGAAAAGAGGTTTGGTTGAACTGTAATGGATTTGCAGCATGGGCACGTTTTGGGAGTCCCAGTGCCATGGCTCAGCTAAATTATTGTCCTTTCCATACTGAAAAGATCTTCAAGAATGTTATCCCATCCTTTGTCAGTCAGAACCAAATTTACATCTTCAGCATAGATACATGAGGATTTAACTAATTTTCCACATAAAGAAAGAGTAGTTAAGATCCCCCACTGCATCTGAGGCTTTAAATTAAAAACATTTTGTTAAATGAAAGTACCAGTAGACGAAGGGCTGCACAGCTTTGGTAGGTACAGAACATGCACTGCAGGCACACCTATGACACATGTAACACATATGAGGGGAACAGATTTCTTTGACTATAAAGTGGGGGTAGGGGGAAGGGGGGGGTCAAGAAAAGAAACAATTTGCCTTCCTGCTTTCTCAGCAGAACGGAAAGTAAGGGCCTAACTCTCTAACCCTTTGCTCAGATAAGCTGTTATTATTCATAGGAGCAAATCTGTTTATGCCAACACACTCATCTGAGTTCAGGTTGTGGAGCTGGGCTCTAAATCCCTGTGTAACAAAGCCTTCGTAACAATCTCAAGTTCGCTCCCCAAGCTCTAAATAAGCACCACTTTGAAATGGCTTTGTGCTGGGTAAACACCATGAAAAGAAATAGCCAGGCTGAGGGCTGAGCTGTGAGGACAAACTGGAAAACTCAGGAAACTATCTGTGTATGGAGAGCTTTTTTCCAAAGCAAGCTCTGCAAGCAAGAATGAGGGTGGATTTCCCACATGTCCACACTTTCAGCATCCTGACCTTTCCAAATATGATCAACTGTTCAGACTCTGTACACAGCAGACTGGCTCCTATGTGTCATGCTGACACACAAGCCTGGGCCCCATGTCATTGCAGCAGCTTAGCCTAGCTTGTTCCAGTTTTTGTTCTGTTTGAAATGGGATGTTGGCCTCCAGTTGCCAGACAGCATTGCCCGGTGAGTTGGTGCTTTTACAGCCAGACTTGATACTGGAGTTCAGGAAATTAACTGAAAGGTCCGAGTGTGTCATTTTGCACAGACCGCTTTCTTTTCTTTCCTAAAGAATTAATAAAAAGAGGGAGTATCTAAAAAGCTGGTACTAATAGGTTGGTGTCCGTCAGGGAACCTGATGAAATGTGCTTTCAGGAAACAGTAGACTGACGGGATGTCCCTGGCAGGCAGGCAGGCAGGCAAGCCAGCCTCTGGCTTTTTAATTGTGCATGGCACAATCCGAGAGCATAGGCACGAGAGCCAATTGTGCTTTCACTGAAGAATCTTCCAAAATGAGCCCAGAGGAATCTTCAAGCGGCAGAAAAAGGCACGTAAAAGTAAACTGATTGGTTTAGATAACATGCCACATTCTTGGCCAAGTAGACATGGTTTGATGCAGCTGAAACCCACAAGCATACCAACTTGGTGAACCCAGCAAAAATCTCTCATATCCTTTGACAGGAACATTGCTGACTGGCAAAAACCATGCACGGGAAATCAGCTGAAGGTTGAAGGGAGAGGGAGGTTATGTAACAAGGCTTCTGTCCCGGCTTTCTGATGCTGGCCATGCTGACTAATAGTGGTGCTGGTAGGCAGCTGCTGGGGTTGTGCCATTCTCTATGTGTTTCAGGTGACAGGAGTGACAAAGCAAATGTTCATCCAGTGGGTAGCAGCGATGTCCGTCTTCATCGTTCAGTTCCAACCCACAGTCCTGCAAAGAGAGACCGTGCAAATTATTAGAGCTTGTGTTCATATTCCAGTCTCAGCTGGGGTCTGGCTTCCAGGAGAGTGATTTTGTGACAGGGACAGAAGACACCCAGCCAACAGCTCCCTCCTAACAGGTCCAGCATGTACCACAAGAAGAAAAACATCTGACACAGGCATTTTGGTAGGCAGCCTTGTATGAATTTGTTTAAAGCAGTTTTATTGAATAAGCTTTATCTTGTGGTAAGGTGCAACCTTCTGTATTTTAAACATGCTCGTGTCTCCTTACACTGTCAGGTAAGATTCACCTCTTCACATTACAGTTGTACTGATGTGAAATCAGCTTGTGGAGTCAGGGCCTCTTTTCACTGCATTATAAGCACAGTGAGAAAAGACAAGTATTTATTTTAATTCTCAATGCAGAAGTATGGAGGCTTTTTGAGAAGCCCTGCACAGAGACAAAATGTTTTTTGAGAGCTGACTTCTCCTGGAATTTTTTCTTGTGCAGCCATATCCTTTCTCCAGCCCCAAAGACACATTCATTTCCCATGAGAGTGAAGGTAACTTATACCCCACAGGATCAGTCACCACCTTAGCATTTTTCAACAAACTGACTTGGAAATCAGATACACTGATGTGATCTGGAACTCGAGGCTTCTGAAAGGCAGCAATGGACCTTACTAAGTCACCATGCTTCCTGCATTAACAAATAAACTCCCAAGTGTGAAAAGCAATAATTAACTGGTTGCTCATAATTTTACAGATAGCAAATGAAATTAGAACTGAAACACATTGCTGCAAAAACTTTCATCCTCAATCTGGAAATTTCTCGGTCACTGACAGAAAGAGTCTCACACTGCAAGGTTTGAATTGCTCAGCTACTGCTGCTGTAAGGCAAGAGATTTATTTCTATCTTAAAAATAATAGCAGTTATGACTATTAAGTACCCGCTCCCTGAAAAAGCTGCTGACCTACCTCACAGTGATAACATTCCACATGGTAGTCCTTGTCCATGGACACAACCCGAATGGTCTCATCAGACCCCTGTGAGCATTTGAGCAAAGCAGAAATTACAAAGGATTACAGCAGGAACAGACACATGCACTCTGCAGATCGCTTCCTGCAACAAAATGAATGTTGAGGAAATGCATTTGGGCAGCTGGTTGGAAACCACAAATAAATCCTGCCACTTGCAGTTATTTTTACAGTAAAGCTTCATCATTGGCTGACTGCAGATATCCTCTAAAATGAGACACCAGAAATGTAAAAATGTTCTCTGTTTAACAGTAATGTCTATCAGAAATCACAAATTAATGACTTGGTAATTTCAACAGATCGTATTTTTCATAATTTTAAATTAGTCTTGTCCAAGATTCCTCTCCTCCAAGAATTAAAATGAGTTAGTCCCAGAACGGTCACGCAGAGGGCATTCATGAGTGCCACCAGCATCTATTGACATAAAGGAAAATTCTCCTGAACATAAAACTAGCAGCAGCATAACCCTGCAGGAGATGACAAAAGCAGCTTGGCCAAGGAAGAATGAGCTTCATCATCGAACAAAAGAAGGGTCCCATCTCAAGAACAGTGCATGAGCTTAGACCAAAGGGTTGCGCTCCAGAGAAAGCGACTGTCTCTCCCCATCCACAAGCACATTTGTCTTGACACACGGCCAAGTGTGAAAGAAAGCAAGGCCTGACACTCCTCCCCCGAGGGGATATGGAATAAAAGGCTCTCACCTCGGAGGGCAGAATGGGAAGTCCACACGCTGCACACTTTGGAGCTAAAACTCTGCAAGAGAAACGAGAAATTGAAGGCAAGTTATGGAACAACATAAAAAGAGTGGCATGTATGTTCTCAGCGATAACATGAAAAGCTGCAGCTGTAAATCACTTACCCACAGGAAAGCTTTGCATCCTGAGATCATAAATTCATTTTAGCATTTATTTTAAGTAATGCTTGGCACATGTTGCTCCATCAGGCAAAGAGAGACCTTATACTTTACACTTAGTGCCAGAAAAAATACAGAATTCCCTATAAAAGTGTTGGCTGCTACTGAGAGATTTGGAAAAGAAAATGAGGAGGAACTGAGCAGGACTGTCCCCGGAAAAAATACTTTAAAAGAAGTGGCAGCCTCTGGGCAGAAAACTTCTGAGAAAATACTACATGACTGCACAGATTCTTAAGGCCTTATAACTCAATAAAGAAATAAATTAAATTGCAAGGAAATATGAATTACTTCAGAATAACGATAGCATACAAGGGCACTAATCTTGGCACAACAGGATTGTAACAGCTCTAGCCTTGGCAAAACACAGAAGAGTTCCAAGGGCTGCCTGAACAACACTTAATACTCTCCCTGGTCAGCAAATGGAGCAAGGACCAAAGCAAGCCAGGAAAACACACAAAATGTGTGCAGCTCTAATACCATAACTACCAGCTAAGAGCACAGCCATATTTTTTTACTGTCTAAATAAGTGATTTATAAAGTTGATTTATCAGTTGTTTAATTTAGAACCGGGTAAAAGTTTTGCTTTGCAGGTTCAGCGGTGATTCTTTAAAAGTTGAATTCAGCCCTTCAACTACTCATTGATTTCCACAGGCATTTACAGGCTTACCTGAAAGCAGACTAATTTTGTACATCACTGAACACTTCAGAAGCACTATTTCTCACTCTCTCTGCTTTGCAGAAGGGGCAGCTGAAGCCCAGAGGTTATTTGACTTCATCAGAGTTACACAGGAGTCAATGGCTGGATAAGAGGAGAGAGGAGGAATTTCTAGGGTCTAGCCCCATCCTCAAACTTTTAATTCTATCCCTAGTTCACTAATCTGCACTCCTAACTAGCTGAAAAGCTAAATTAGAGGCTTGCTGCTTGGAACATCTCTGCTGTTTATTTTGCCCTTACTTGTGGTAATCTCTGACACAGTAGATTTTGTTTTCAGAGTCTACAGTGAATGGTACCCCATCCAGACACTCGTTGCAGATGACACATCGGAAACAGCCCGGATGATATGATTTCCCTAGAGCCTGCAGGATCTGCAACAGAGCAAGAGAAAGGAAAAATGTACATGAAGAGCCAATAAAGGTGAAAATAGAAAACACACAGCTTTATACCAGATAACACTGCATATGCATCGGCAGGGCTGTGTCTTTTTTCCCCAGTCTCATCTGAAAAATCAGTTAACAAGGATGGAAAGGGCAGCTGGAATCAATATATAGCACTGGCTCTAGAGGTATTAATTATTAGCATGGGTAAGAAAACAATTTAGAGACTCAGTCAAGATATTTAGCATGACAAAGAAGTGACAGAATTTAAAGGAGAGAAAATAATTTCTGAAGTCAACAAGTAGAGAATACATAGCAAGGTCACAAGGCAAGATGTACCAGCTGAACAAAGGAAACGCACTTTTATATTCTCCACGAGAAGTTGAAACTAGTATTATTGCTAGGTTTTCGTAATTCCTTAGATATTGATGGGCTTTGTACTCGCTCGCCTGGCTTTCTAATTAGCACAGACTATGGAAACTGTGTTGAACTCAACAGCTGCAATTCACTACCTGGAATACCATGGTCCGTCAGTAGAAGGATCACACTTCTGAGTAGGAAACAGCTTCCAATTGTAATGCTTTCCAGTGTAAGCAGGCAAACAAAGATAATTAATGATAAGCATTAGAAAATGTTGGGAGGCATGCTGTGAACCAGAAACCCCTAATTTCTTTGCCTCAGCTGTAGTCTTATGCCACCAGCTATACCTGTCTCCCTCTGAACATCCTATAACTGAATGCTGACCCCCTGAGCATCCCCCACCCCATGCATATCTGGAATTGATATGGTACCTGCTGTAGGCTAATCCTGCTCCACAGATCTGAACTGAGGTCTGGATCACACCCTCTGCTCCCCAGAGTATCAGTACCCACAAAAAGCAACAAGGAAGTGACTTAATCCAGAAGACACCTGGGAAGTCACAGCTTGACTGCAGGAAAGAGAGGCTGAGAGAGCTGCGCTGATGCCTCACAGCAAGGGAGCACTGCAGAGCCACGGCATTGCTGAGCAGGAAGCACCAACAGGATTACAAATACACCATCCAGAGAAGTCCAAAAAGGGATGAAAGACCTGGAGGCTCTGCTTTTCAACACCCACTGAAAACGGGCAGAGCAGTGTCTCTGCGCCATGTACAGTAGGGTGCCATCCTCACTTCCTTGAAAAATTGAACAAAAGGCTCAGTGGATTTTCCTTCTGATACCAGTCTTGCACTAGGCAAACTACCAGATGATAACAGACAGCATTGCATATGAATGTATTTTGATGTGAATGCATTCTTCTAAAAAGCTGGGGGAGTCTTTTCTCCTAAAGCAATTATTACTTACCATGTCCATTATCAAATGACCACAAATGAAACACCTGTCAGCTGACTGCTGGAAACCAGAATACTGCAAGGACAAAAAAAGAATTCACTTAAAATTTCACAAGGCTACTCAAGCATAAACAAGAGTGTGCTGTGGAGTGTTATTTGCATATTTGTTACTGGTCCTTTTTCTATGCTCCTTACACAGAAAAGCTAAACTTTCCGACGCTTTTTTGTTGTTGTTATATGAAGGTGTGGACAGATTATATTTTATCTGATATTCTACCTATATTTCTGACTGCCCAGTTTCAGAAAGAGTACAAGTTCCTGTAACTTCCAAGTCCAAAACTTAACTTTCATTTAAAGTATAAAAATAAATACCATAAATGAACATGCAAATAAGGCCGTTACTAGTAAGACTTATTTACATGCTTATTTGACCACGTGAATCTACAAGACAAGAACATACTTGTGTTTATTGCATATTTATGCCATAATATGTGTATATATAGGCCTGGAAAGCCAAATTTTTCTTTGGTTACATGGTTATAATTCTGTTGAAGCTTTTCTGAGGTCAGTGGTATTGTTCCACTTCCCTCTTAGGATAGCAATAAAGTCTGGCCCAGAGCAACTTTTTTGCTGTTTTTGCTGAGATCTGTTGGTAAGGAACTGTCTGTCGTGTCCATGACACGCACCTTGGGCACAGCATGCCATCCATCTGAATGAAGGAAATGCAAACTTGGAAAATGAAATATTTTAGGTGCATTTAATCCTTTTGTTTTCATCCTATGTAGAATATACTGAGGAGAGCAAAGAAGATGGACTTACCTCTCTCTGACAGAAGTCACTAGCAGTCACCAATAAGTAAGCAAATACAACTTTTTCAAGTCTCAAGGAAGGCTTAATCTACCAGGACTCAAGGACAGAAGGTATATGGATTTTTATATGCACCAGCCAAGGACAGGACTGTGGGGTTGCTTCGTGCTTAGGTACACTCCCACAAAATTCATTGAGGACAACAGAAGGATATCCATTAAGATACCCATTAGGCGAAAAAGGGAATTCACCCATTCATTCTTCTGTAGCCATTCATCTCACTCCTGCCTCCTCAGTATGGCCATGGAGACAATGCTTGGCAGGAGCCATCACAACAGGTTATGTCTTCAGCTAGGGGTCTGTGCCACAAAGCCAGGGCGTCTCACTCAACTACCTGCAGCACCACACGTGGGTAGTCACCATGGCTAGAGCTGGCCCTGGGAAAATGTTGGAGCAGAAGGGCCAGGCAGGATGCTGGACCAGAAGTGTGTGAAACACAGGCAAAGCTGACAGGCAGAAAGGCTGTGAGTCTGCTGGTGACATTGAGATGTCTCATTACAAGAGTCAGTTGAGTGCTTACCAGGAAGTCTTCTTCACAGAACACCTTTCCATTGACAAAATAAAAGGCTTTCCCTCTCAGCTTTCGACCTAAGGAAAAAACCCACAGAAATAAGAAAAAGATCAGCAGAGAGCAAGGAGAAAATGTGATCAAAACCTGGCTGCTGAGAAGCAAACAACAATGAAGACATCCAAGGACAGATGTTCACACAGGTGGAAAAGAGCACCTAACCCTAGCACAGGTCTTCCCAGGCTCCAGCCAGTCAAACCTTCTTCCACTGGTGGTTGCTGATGAATGTTGGTGGATCTGGACAAAAGTCTCACCTTTGGGTAGGAGGTAGTAGCTTTGCAAGCCTGGACCACCTCCTGGCAAATCACGACGTGTAGCAACTCTGGGAAGAGAGGGGGAGGATACACTGACTCATGCTGGAAAACACCCCAGGAAAGGAGCAAGGAGGAAAGAAGAAAGGGCATACAGAGAGTGACCCACACTTGACTTAATTCCTCAAAATGTCATGATCTTGCTGTTTTGCTATGAGCAGTAGCTGCCAGCCAAGGCACTGCAATACCCAAACCCTCGCTCTACCTCAGCAGAGTGCAACACCAGAGCACTCAACAGGCTTCTCTACTACCTACCAGCACATTTGTTACTGCAGCTGCCAACAGAATGCTTTGAAACTATTAAAAAAAAAATTATAAAATCCAAATGTCATAATCAAGACAAGATGACAAAGTTTTTCCAAGAAAGGACTCCACATATGGAGAAGATTTGTATTTACTGCAGCTTTTGTGTTTATGTCTTTCATTCACTGTCTGTTTTCAGTTCCGTGTAATCATGCCACCACTCCTAAATGCCCTGCCTTCCCCCAAGAAAAAAAGCTAGGCTTTGTTTGTTTGTAAAAAAGCTGCTCCCATCTCTTTGCAGCCTGGTTTCCCTACTGAGCCCAGGGTTTGAAATGCCAGCCTGGCACTGGAATGGTTCTGCACTGCCCCAAGCATGTGCCAGGAGACAGTGCCCAAGGCAGGGGGAGCAGCAAATCCTGGGCACAGCTGGAGCAGGATCTGCTGCAGGCTGGTTTTGGACACCTACCACGCCCTGCTGGAAGGAAATTTGGTCTGAGACGCTGGAGCCCAGAGGGCTCCTGCTTGTCATGCTGAATGTGGCCAGTATGATTAAAAAAGCGATTGTCAGCTGCTGGGTGTATAAACGTGAACAACACACGGGACTGCTCTGGGGGTCACCTTATGGGTACCCGGCAGCCTGCAGCAAAGAACCACGCTGGCTGCAAGGTTTTAGGGAAAGGAGCCCAAGCAAGCCCACGTCAAGAAACAAGTTTACAGTCTCCTGCACACGCCAGAGGGCACCCTCAGGCTGGGAAAAAAATCCTGCTGCCCATTTCTTCCTCTGCTGCTCTCAGCTTCTCCCTGCCTGCTTTTGGGATGGACTGCTCCCAGTGTTTCTTCGAGGTGAGGAAGCACTTTCTCATCATACAATTGGGAAGGCAAGATGCAGGAAAGGCTCACTTCCCCAGGCTGCACTGGGAACTGTCCTGGTGGAGCACCTTGCAAAATAGAGATGCTCCAGGGAAGCTCCAAACTTTTGCCAGTGAATTGAGCCAGACCATAGTGCCCTGACCAGGTCTCAGTCGGTGGGGCAGGTGGAGAACAGGACAGTGTGTTTTCTCAAGGAACAAGCCACGGTTTGCATGTGAAGGAACTTAGTGGTTAAACTGTGGGCACTGCTCAGCTCCGTGCTTACTTACAAAAGCACATGGTCCTGTCACAGTCACTGTCCCCCATTCTCTTCTAATCCCTGCTACGGATGACCACATAACCTGAAGGCCAGAGATGACCCAGGGCACCAGCCCATCCTTGCACCAATGCAGACATTGGATAGGACATGGAAGAAAACCTGACAATCCTGAGACCATCCCACTTTGATTTTTCCCATCCGCGCTGATGTTGCCAAGGTTGCTGAAACCGAAACAGGACCCAGAGTTCAAAACAGATAGAATCTAATCTGGGACATGTAATCATTGTGGCTCAGAACCCAGGGTGTGTATTTGCATGATAACCCCACCTGTGTGCCTGCCTGTCCACAGGTAAGTCAGGCAGCTCCAGAGTCACAGTTTCTGAGGAGGTACAGGAGAGGCATGGGTATACCTGAGATTTGCATCACCTTTGTCAAGGGTGGTCCTAAGCAAGTTAACAACAAGCCTAAGGCAGCGAGAAGTACTCTTGAAAATCTCCCACTGATTGAAATGCAACACTGGGATTTGGCACTCCCAAAAATGAAAAACAAACAAAGACATTTAACTTTGGTTTTAAATGACATGGTAGCGAGAGCTCCAGTTCAGTGCAACAGGCAGGTGCCCAAGTGACTTTCCACCCGCATGCAATGTGTCTCCTTAAAGACAAGCTGGCATGGTGAGGAAAAACAGACACATGGGGCCATGCAACAAGAAACGCTTCTTTGGATGAAGGCCTGGTGCATGAGCAGCAGACATTCCGACAGAAAGGATGAGCTTTGGATCACTGCCACAATGTCATTCTTCCATGGTGACAAAAAAAGCATTTACCAGCCATTCTGCACCCGGTGTATTTTTAACATGGTGACATTAGCAGGTTAAGATTGATGGCAACAGACCTTCAGTGAAGGTGCCACAGCCAGCATGCTATGTCTGGGCTTCTGCCGTAAGCTCATTCAGCAGAGGGATAAACCCTTTATAAAGTACTTATAATTTGGCTGTTGGCGTTAAGTGAGTGCCTGAAGAAAAGTTGCTGTCACCAAGAGCACTTTGAGGCAGGACAGGGATGATTTAATTATTTTGTTAGGGAAGAGGTAAGCATTTTAACTATTTTTAGCTCTCCATGACTCTCTTTAGGCTTCTGGCAGAAACGTAAAAGGAAATTAGCAAAAACAATGAGTAACCAGGTGCTCCTGCAGCCACCGTGGGAGTGGTTCATGCAAACACAGCCCATTTCTTCCCTGTTGCTCTCAACTTCTTCCTGTGCACTTCTGGGACAGACTTTTCCCAGTGTCTCTGAGATGAGGAAGCACTTTCTCATCATACAATTGGGAAGGCAAGATGCAGGAAAAGCTCACTTCCCAGGCTGCACAGGAGACTGTCCTGGTGGAGCTGGGAAATGCATGTTCTTGCTGCAACCACACCAGTAAAAGAAACAGCACTGGTGCTCCCCCACAGTGCAGAGCAGGGTGGCAGTGACCTCTGCTCCTGCACTGAGCTCCCTGCCATGGGATAGTGCCTTAAACTAAACCAGTCCCTCTCAAAAGCAATGCTTCTGACTGTGCCTGCAGAGGCTGCTCAGGTTTCACTTGAGCATGGAGATGCTGTTTTATTTTCACTAAACGGAAAGACTGAGAAGTTAAAAGGCATATAAGGAATCACATATTGATAACTGCCTAGTTTCAATATGTATCATGATGAAACGTCCTTTGACATAACCAGGAATATTTAATGTGTAGCTTGCTGCTTTCAGGATCAATTGTTCTACTATATGTCTTATGCTGCTGGCTCCTGACTGTATTTCACTTTCACTTCAGCCTGAATTTAGCTAATCTCACACCTGAAAAGATTCAGACAATTAGAATTCTTTGGCATTTTGACCTTACTGTCTTCACTTGTTTTTACAAGGTATCTTGTTCATCTCTCTGACAGGAAGTTTGATCCTTGAGCTTTTATGTACTGCTCATCCTTCACTCATCTGTCTGATCTGTTTAGCTGTGGGACCTTCAGGATGACCTTGAGGTCATCTCAGCACCAATTTCAAAATATTTCAAGCTTAGTCACTAGTGCCTTTGTGCTAAAATAAACACATTTTGCTTAGCAGCTGATAATAGGCAGACCAACAGGCTGCGCTCCCAGGATGTCAGTGCTTTTGTCCACTGTTTTCTCAAATGCTGGCTCTCTCCTTTTGAAGACCACGCAGAGAGAGTTTAACCAGGGACTTGCAATGTCCCTGGCAAGGAGAATCCTGGGAGATACATCATTTGCTTGCTGGGGATTTGGACTTAGCTTTCTCTTTTGAAGCTGCTTTTCCATTATTTATTAAAAACAATGGGGTCACAAACCCATGTTCAAAGACAAGAGACACCTCATCAATGCATACAATGGAACAGGGCCAAGTTTGGATCCCAGGGCTCTATGGGGATGCACAACCAGGATTGCTGCATTGCTGGAAAGGCAGTGTGTGGGCTTCACTTATCAATTATCTAAGCACCATGGAGCTCCCTGTGGTATCTGCACAGCAGATGGGCAAAAAACACTGCTGACTGGCAGCTTCTCCTGGGTCTCTTTCACACTGACAGCCCTGCCATCACAAAAATCAGTGTTTTTTCAAGTACCACAGCTGTAAAATAAATTTGGATATGTGATTACTGATGGCACATTGAATTCAGCCAGCACGTGTGTTCTGGAACCCTCCATGGACACTGCCGACAGGCAGTGTGATGTCCTACCATGTGCAGCAGACCAGGTCAGGCAGCAGACAGCTCTGCCTAACTTCTACCATCTGCCCCATTTCTCTTGGCCACTGTTAAAGCTGGGTGCAGCACTGAGGTTGACACAGAAGCGTCAGTGTTTCCCATCTGCTCTAGAACTGAGCCTGCATGAAAGGGTCACTTCAATGCCTGTACATCCTCCAAATCAGGTAAATGGCAGATATCCCAAGACCGACCACAGTCTTGCTGAAACCATGGGAAGGAGGATAGGATATCTCTGAAAAGAAACGGTGCTATGACACAGTAGCTCCACAACCACTTAAGATGTTCAGTCTCTCTCAACTACACTGGCTGTATGGTGAGATTGCAAAACATACCCTCTGTGCTCCCACCATAAATTTGAGGCAGTAGGAAAACAAACAAACAAACCCAAGCAACAAACCCTCAAAACGCTCAGAAAACGATCTGATGCCTGAAAGCCAAAACCATGCTCTGGAGCGTGTGAGAAAGGTCAGCAAGAAAGGTCAGCTGCCTCTAATGGCAACACAGCCACAGGTGAGGGCAGAAATGGATCCCCAGACAGAAACACTGCAAAACCACAGCACACCGCACAGCTGAGCAACACCTCTCCTTTACCATCAGGCAAACCACGGCAAGAAGATATTCGAGAGTTCTTCTTTTTAGGGAAAACCACTAGAAGTGTCAAAATTCAGAGGTAAAATACAGTCACCCTGGGACAAAGCAGTGCTTTTGATCCAGTAACTGGTTTTGCTCAGTAACTGGTTTTCATCCCAGCGCTCAGCCACTCTGAATCTCTCTGGAGACTGCTGCCCTGTTCCCCAAAATGCACCAAAACCAGGTGGCTGTCAAGAGCTGGCCTCCCACCCTGTCATCCAGTGACTCATCGAAACACACAGAGCCTCAGAGGAGGAAGGAGGGGGAGGCAATCTCTGTGACCTCAGTGAATGAAACTGTACGCTGAAACAACATGAGAGAGTAGCTTTTAAATTTCTCTGGTTATGGAAAGGGCCTCATTGCTTACTGACACACTGCTCAGAAAATTAGGTATCTTTAAAAAGTTGTAAGAAACCCACTAAAATCTTTACAGCACAAAATAATCCTATGCCTGTTCTTAACAGAAAACAGTACTTTGAAGATGACATTATAAAATAGAAAGACTAGAAGGACTGGAAATCTATTCCACTGAAGATTTCAACCTTTTTTTTCCTCCTCACATTGTCCTAATGATTTCAGACTTTCAGCCAGCACTAAAAAACACGCAATTGACTGAAACCACTATTACATTGATAAATCCCTGACTGCATCTATCCCCTTGTGGAGCTGAACATCTGCACCTTTCCATCAAGGACATCTACAGAGGATACCTGATCCATGCCAAAGCCCCTTCAGCTCAGGCCTCATTGCACTACTGCCCTAAAATCTGGCCAGTAAAGGAACAAGTACTGTCACCTTACTGTAAAAGATGCCCTGGCTTTTCTCATCTATAGCAAGCTCTTCTTGTGACAAACAACAGGATTCTTCACCAGTGAGCTGAGACTGAAGACAAAAAGTCAGCAAGAACATAACAGCAATTTAGACTGATGCAGAAAAATGTACTGATGAATTGCCTGTTCCCTAAACTGTAAATCCAAGCACGCCTGAATCTTTTCTGACATGATTTTTGCTAAAAAATTATTTTGTTTCCTATGCAGGCTCTGGCATGATAATTTTATTGAATGGATGCTGAGGATGGATTACCAGCAATGCTCTGCACTCTGAAGAACTGCACATTTCTCAAGTGAGTTGATTGGTGTGGTGGGTTTTTATCCAATTATAGGCACTAAGTTCTGCCTCCACCAGAAGAGATGGCAGTTTCTGCATCTGAAGATAACCATACACATTCATGTGGTGATGGGGAAATTCACTTGGCAAGGCTGGCTATCCTGCTGTCTGGGATTAAGTCACATGGGCAGAAAAAGTTGACTTTCTGCTTGTAAAGTTATTTAACAGTGCCAATAAAAACCACTGCCTTCTTCTTCTAGGAGTCACATACCAATACAGGACATGTTTATTCAACATGGAAAAAAAGACACCAAAGACACCAAGAGCTGCATTGCTCTAAGTAGCCATGCTTTATAATCACTGCAGCAAGAATAATTAGCCCGAGCAGAGGGTTAACACTGCTTTGATAGCTTAGCTACCTAGTTTAGTAAATGACCCTTGATACCTCTAAACACAACCATGTTGTGAAATTTTAAATGTAAAATATTTATACCCAGGGGGTGGCAAGAGGCAGCCAGCCTCTGTGATTTCAAAGTCTGTCACTGGAACAGCAGCCTGTTAATCCCTACACTGATATCAATCTGAGTTTGCAAAAATAGAAAAGAAAAATAAAGTAATGCCGTGATGTTGACATGTCAAGGATTGAATTCTGTAATCTAGCAAACATGCAAAGTTTCCAACTCTTTGCAGTAAAGAGTCAAAATCTGGTCCTCACTTTGGCCCTTGTGTTGTAGTTCAACATCAAACATTCCTTCAAATCACCTTGCAATCAGTTCTTTCTTCCTGACTTCCTTCCTCGCCTACTGATTTCCTTCCCAGCCATCTCCAGCATTTCCCTTGCACTTTTTTAGCTTTCAGATTTTCTCTTGAGGACCAAGTGGCTCAAGTGCAAAACTCTAAACTACCCTGCTAGCGCAGCAAAAATCTCTGTTTTCCAGGCAACCTGCGGCATTTGAGTATAGGCCTGGCTGAATCCAAGAGAAAACATGTGAACAGAACCGGTTAGAGTGATACAGTCTAGTTAAAAGTATATAATTTATGAGGTCTCCTTGCTACCTAAATGTTAATATCAACACCTGGAGACACATGTATCTTTCCTTCCTGTTCTGAGGAGGTATAACATAGTGATTTAATTTAAATGGCTACTGTGTCACAAACAATTTGGTAGCTACAACTGTTTATCCAACAAGCTGCAAAAAACCCCCCAAACCTCAAGGCGGAAACAGAAACCTTGAGATTGCAGGAAATAGCTCAATGCTTTTGGAGGCCTCTTTTTTTTTTCTTTAGCCTACTTTTGTGGCCCTCCTGTAAAGCAAGGATCATTTATTACTAATCCTGCAGAAAGAACCTGAAGTGTTTTCCTCTCCCTCTCTGCAAAAGACCGCCTTGTTTGTGCCGCTGCCCTGTAACAAACAAGAAGATAAATGAGACATTTAGGCCAAAGTAATACTTCTAAATCTGTTGTTTTGACCTCTAAGCCAAATTTTCTGCATTGCATGCCATTGGCTCAGATAAGACAGTACATTTTCTTCCTGCCAGCTGAACCCCGCAGTGTACGCATAGCCCTGTTCAACAAACTGCTCTATCATTTATGTCTGAACATGTGTGTATTGGGAAGGGTGAAGGAGATTTGGCACTGTGAGGTATCACACCCCCCCCCCCCCATAACCCCTTGCTTCTTAGACCCTCTCGATTTTCTGTGTCGGGGAAACCAATGCGCATTTGGACACAAATCCAGCTAGGAGCAAAATTAGAAATCCTTGCTAAAATGAAAACAGTAGGAGAGTGGTTATAAATATCTGGAGGACAATATGCTTTACCTTAATAGGTAATTTTGAATATTTTATTTATTGGAGTGGGGGATATCCAGTGTTCCACCAGAGAAGAAATTTTAGGATTGAATCAGGAGCAACCTTGACTTCTCAAAGTCAAGTTTGTACTGGATGGTGTCCAAGATGAACTCCACTTGACCTTAAAAGCACTACTTGCTTTTCAGCTAGAAACCAGAGTTTCCACATAGGCTGCTCAAGATGTGCTTTGGAGCCAGAAAGGCAACACCAAATAAATATTTATTTTTCTGGCACACAAAAATGGTCTCATCACATTTGCTGCAGTGACACAGGTGACAGAAAGCCTGCAGAGGGGCATGTGTCCTCTCTGAGCGAACAACAGAGTGCGTGCCCTTTATCTCCACAGCAACTGATGGTCTGTGGGGCTAGGAAATTACTTTGGGGCTGCCAAAGGGGGGAATTCCCCTCGAGTAGCTTTCCTCCCTTAGTGCAGGGCAGGACATCTTGTACCTCCCCAGGCAGCATCAGGCAGGCAGCTGCAGTGCAGAGGTTTGATGAATCAGAAAGCCCAGGCCAGGCCACAAAGCCCCGGAGCAAGCGACTGGTGCATGACGGCCCCACAGACCGCAGGGGCAGTGCAGGAAACCACCCTCCGCACTGAAGGGTTTCTTGCAAACCTTGCTGCTTGTAGAGGTCTGTGAACATGAGGGAAAACACCACTACCGTGGGGGCCTCTCTCTGGCACTACTCTTTTTGAAAAGAGTGCTGGGAATCCCATGCCACCACACACCTTTCCCTCCATCTGGCCGTGCCATCCTGCCAGCTGCCACTGCCTTCGGTTTCCATTTTAGTATGGCCACTGCCACAATGGGAAGGATTTTAGCTTTCATGACTACTCTCCTAAATATAATAAGCTGAATTAGGCTCTCACTTATATGCCCGTGACTTGCATTCCCCTTTTTTATCTTGTTTTGAAATACAGTCTTTTCTACTGAGGGAAATATCATTATTGCCCTCACAGTCCTTTCTTTCTCTCGCTCCCCATCATTTTCACTAGCCTTGTATTTTGGTTTTACTTTCGGTTTGAAACCCTTTGCCCCAGCACACCTACTCAGCACATTTCTCAGTTACAGCCTGGGTAAGAGAGAAAATGGGCTTCACTTTGCTAAACTTGGCTCCTTTCCATCTTTCTAAGTTTCACCTGACATCCACACCTTTTCATCTTGCACTGGAAACATTTGGAAAGGGTTGACTTTTAGAATAAGCAGCAAATAGCTATTCTTTCAACCCTCACCAACCCACCTCATTAGGAATGGGATTAAGCTAATTTTTAACCAAACACAGACAAACAAACAGATGTAACCACGGATACCTCTGCAACCACAACTGCTTTTATAGCGCTGGTCTCCAAATAAAGATTGTAAAATTCGTTTTAAAAGGAGGATCAAAAGTGTTTCTTTCTAAAGCACCAGTTGCACAGTAGTAATTTTAGAAATTTAAGACAGCTCAAACCTGCTGCTGGATTATTTTTAACAGGAACTTTGGGTGCAAGGGCAGTTCAGAGACTGCCTGGCCCTAGAGGGCAAGAGGTAACTGAAGCAAAGCCCTGGCTGCAGCCAGGAATCGTCTCCATGGGAGAAGATGAATTAATTTCAAATTAATTTATAAGAAAGGACAAAAGAGTGAGCGGCTGACTACTAAGCTTCTAGGAAAGTGCCACTATATGCAAAAACCACTTTCTCTTTTCATTTTTCCTGTTTTCGGTTAGATGATGGTGAAATGCTCTACTAAACACATAGGTGAGGCAGGGCAGCCGGTGTAAGACAGCTGGGAAATGGCCATAGTTCAAGGCTCAGCTATTATTAAAAAGCATACACATCTTTCTATATTTACTCCAACTTTACAGCTCCAAATAAAACACATGCAGTCCTGATGAGTTTATAACTCTAAATACAACTCACGAGGAAAAACCCCATCTCATCTGGGAAAACCAAGCTCATATATACAAAAGCAGCAGAAGATTATTATTTTTTCTGCCACCGCATATACAGCTACACTTCTAAAAATACACTACTAGTGGTGGAGTTAAACATAACAAAACAGAAAAAACACTGTCTTACAAACACATCCACGGTTTAAAGTCAAGTGGCCAGTTCTTCACTCCAGATTCATCACAGACCTCCTCAAAAAGCTGTTCAGGAGGAACCATACATTGCTGTACACCCCAGCGAGCCCCAGATGTGGGTCTGACAAGTGCCCCACAGGGAGCTCAGCAGGGCCAGCTGAACTATTTACTCTGCTTCTTGGGTAGATTTCACAGGGCTCACCATCACTGCTCCCAGCCTGATACCTCTACAGAGCAACTAGTTCCCTCCCTGTAAAAACCATAAACCAGGCTGGCAGAGACATGCCACTTATCTCGGGGCATGGCTGCATGCCTCTGGAGAAAGAGTGAGCAAGAGGTGTAACCTGGGTCATTCATGCGCTTACCTGCTTTGACTGGAGGTATTTCAGAGGTACAAAATTATTTTAGCAAGTAAAAGATAATGCATGCAGCGAAAACACTGTCACTGGATTTACCCTGCTGCAGCTCCATCCTGAAAAGTAAAGCCCGCTGAGACAAAAAAACATGCCAGCTAAGGCAAATTCACTGCCACTTTGAAAAAATACTTTCGTAAGAAAATGTGGCTATAACCGAGAGGGAGAGGAATGAAAACAACCATCCCCCATACCAGAAGGCAGAAGCCTGGCACAGTCCAAAATATCTTTTCTACATGCCTTGCAACAATCCATTCAAAAACAAACAGCAAGCATCACGGCCACCAAGTCATACAGCTGCAGCAGACTCCAGCTGGGAGATAGTTTAATAACCACTTTCTTTTCTTCCCCCTTTACACCAGAAGAATGTTAAGCCCAAAGAGTTTGCTGCAGGGCGTGGCACCAGCATCAGCCCAGGCCAGGGATACTCACTGCAGGCTCCACAGGTGAAGCAGCTGTCATGGTAGAGGTTGCCCATGGCCTGGCAAGCCTGGTTTGCTCCATACACGCCCTTGTTGCACTTCACGCAGGTACCTGGGAGAGAAAAAAGAGGTCACAAGTGGGACCCGATGGGGCGGCTGGGGACACTGGCTGGGTGACAACACATGTAGCTCGTCATGGTGGCTGAACAGCTTAGCAGCACGTAGTTCACTGAAGCCACAAGATGGAGGTGACATCACCGTCACCTGCCCTGAGAGATGCTGTTAACAGTGGTCATGACCATCATCAAACCTCCACAGTGAAAGACTTTTGCAAAAAAATAAACTGCACAAAAACAGTCCTGTCCAGGTACAGTGACATCTCCTTCCTTCCCCATCCTTCCCGACAACCTTTATATACGTCTAAACTTGCTTAAGGACCCTCACAAAAGCAGTATCAGTAAGTGATGCTCAGAGCTCTTCATAGACCAATAATTTCTGCCACTTATTGTGTAAGATAAGCTTGTTGGTTGCAAGTGATGTGAGGAAAACACAGCTCTTCACTTAGCTCCTTTAAATCATCCATTTCAGACCCCAATTGTGCCTGCTGAAGGCCCTAATGATTTCCCAACAAAACAGAGCTAGACTATGTGACATCTACCCCTCCTAACAAGGAAATGGCACATCAAGCCAGTTTACTTCAGGCATTACCCTGTGATTGTGACAGGCTGTTTTTAAAGCAACATCACCCTTTTACTACCTCTAACTGAGAAATTTGAATCTCTGTTTAAGCAAATAAATGAACAAGGGGCAGTGTGAAGGAAAAAGAGGTTATGTGTTTCTGTCTCCGGTCTGTAGTGACTTTGATGTGACTTCACCTCCAGGTGCCTCCTTGCACCACTACCCAGCCCTATTAATCCCAGCTCTTAAAATCCCTGGACAAGGCACTGTCACTCCTCACTCCCTACTGGCCCAGGAGTAGGAGCAGCAGCATCTTGCTGGAGAGCCTTAGTTATGTTAAGTGTGATAAACAAAATTTCACTTCTTTTGGGGTACTGCAAGCTCCAGAGTAATTGAAAAAGTCTGGAGAAAGTGAAGAAGTCCACTGTGCTTACAACAGCGCTGAAAAGTAACTCAACTCTGGCAGCACCAGGCTTGCGCTGCCAGGGTGAGTAACAATTTCTTCCTGCTGCCAATAGCCATGGCCGTCTGTTTTCACACTACAGGGATAAAACCACTTGGGAGTCCTTCGCAGTAGCACACACATGGCTGCTGAAAAGCAGACACTTGAGTCTCCCAGGTTTTTGCAGAGCAGACCTGGCTCTCTGTGCTGCAGCTGCCTGCGTGCATTCAACCCGCACGTTAAAAGCTGTCCCAGGGCTGCGCCAAGCCCCACTGCACTCAGAGCCAGAGTCCACACTGACACAAACCTGGAGAGAAGGCTGCAAAGAGCAATTAGTTACTTTGTTTTGTCCAAATCCTACTCGAATTGAAATGCTCACTTGGCTGTGGGCCCACCCCAGCACTCAGGCTGGCACCCAGCGAGCAAAACTTTCTAGTTCTTTTTGAACTGAACAGATTTATCTCATTTATTGAAAGAAACATTTTAAGGAAGATAAATCGTACAGGCATTAGAAAAAGGATTTTTAAAAAAGGTCAAGGCAAAGATAAGAAAGAACTGGCTTTTGAAATGGATGTACTCTCTCGGGAATGTGCACATTCAGCCGTAGCCTGAGTTTCTGTGCAATGATCTGACACAAGAGCTAACGACTCAAAATTCCCTCTTGAGTACAGCAATGCTGAGCAGAAAGTTTCGAGAGCAGAAAACCTGCCAATTTTCCATGACACCCACCAGGCTTTCCACGGAGCCAACGTATTTATTGCACTGCAAATGCTGCATTTTCCCCTTCTCTGTGCCAATGAGCAGCTGCTCCAGAAAATTTCACCAGCATGCTCCAATTTCCTCCTTTCCACAAAGCAGCCAGGTGACACTGACTGTGGATGAGCAGCAAGAAGAAGCAGGAGGCAGAAGGCAAAGCAGCTGAGTACAGGCACGGCACCCAGTAAAGATGCTGGCAGGCAGAAGCCACTATTAAGTAGGCTAAGGCAAACCCCGTGGAGGGCAGAAATTGCCTCTGCCGCCTCCTGTCTATCCCATTACACTTCAGAGCACAGGCATTGCCCCTCTGGGCTCCCAACAGGAAAGATCCTGCAGGAGCTGTCAAGGCTCTCACATCTGCACCAAAACCTTCCTCTATCTCCCACCCCTCAACCTCCCCAACCACCCTTCCACCTTCCTTTCAGTCCATGCTCCATTTCACCCCTTGATTAATGCTTTCACCCACTTCTTTCAATATCTAGGCCCCTGAAACATGGAAAATAAAGTCACAGAATGAAAGGGCTTTTAAATAAATTGACAATGTTTTCTGTAAAAACTGTAATGTGCCAGATTACTCAACTATGTAATAACCAGACATGCTGTAAATATTCATACCTATCCTGTGCCAAGGTTGACAATTGAAAAATGGCATTATGGCACATCTGAATCTAGTTTATGTTCTTACATGTATCTGTTAAATCTTACTTGAAAGCCTATTAAATCTCAGTAGCAAATGAAATTACTGTCTAAGTAAGACTTTGCCCTTTCCAGATATAATATTTGGAAGTATTTTAACTAACATACTTGAGCCTTCATGCCTGACATTCAGCACACACGGCCTGAAAGAGGGGGAAAGAAAAAAAGTGATTTTTATTAATTTTTCCTTCCCACTTTTCTTTTTTTCCCCACTCACTCCCTGCTGTCACAACGATCCGGATCTTTTGGCTTAGGCTAAGCAAGGAAGAAGCAAGGAGGAACCTGCTGCTGACGGCAGCCCTTCACTGAGCTCGGCAGCACGTATGCAAAGCCAGCGCAACCGGGGCCACCTCCAACCCCATCCCGCCGCAAAACGGGCTCTGCGCCCCGCTCCACGCCGGCTATTTCCCGAAACAGTGCTGACTGTGCTTTCTGCTGGTGTTAAAATGTCAGCAGCATCCCTCCAGCCCCACATGCCAGTGACACTAGTCAGCAGTCCTGGGTAATTTTTTTGGCATGGAGTGCTTTTAGCAAAAGCTTCTGTCCTCAGCGTGAAGCAGAGGGATCCTGAGTAGTCACAGTTCAGCAAGATACCCGATTCCTGCGCTTGGTAACTTTGCATCTCAAAGCGAGTGTTTACGCAAGCACCAATCAGAGCAGACATAACCTCTGAAACTACAGTTTTTAACCTTAGATAACATTATTGAGAAGAAATGACAGGTTCCTCTTTTACCACCAGGATGAAAAACCAAACCGCCACACACGCGCAGCACCGCTAAATTCATGCCCGAGCACACAGGCAGAATGGTAGCCAGATTTGGGAAGGGAAAGGGATGGAAATTGCTGATTTGGGTTCAATTTTTGCCAGCAGCGCAGCCGTCCCCGGACAACAAAGAAATCTCTGTTCCCTTTCGCATCATGCAGCAAGCAACCGCCTGCGCTGCAGCTGAGAGTCTGAACAAAGGGACCTTTGGAACAGAGCTGGGACCAAAACCATGCCCTGTAAGCCACTTCCCGGCATTTGCCACGCTCCGTCTCAGCACTGCAGACCAGGAGGGCTGTCACCAGGAATAGCCTCGGCTCACGTGATCCAGCAGGTTGGATGCAGACCTCAAGGGCTGTGAGAAATGAAAGCGAACCCGGTGCTCAGTCTGAAATGTCAGTCCCACCCTCAAAATTCAACAAGTGCATTTCCATTTACCACCAGACTCTAAGCCCCTGGAGACATTTTGCCTCCAAGTGTTGCTATTTCACACTCACCAGAAGGAGTTTAGTTACTTATTGTATCCCACTCATTAAAAATTTATCACAAGCCATGCTGAACAGTAGCATTTTCTGGGACTAGGACTTATTTCCACATTTCAGACAACATCAATCTACAGACCAAGACTGCAGTTCTTCCAAGAGCACTCCTTCTTTTCAGCAGCCCCTCCCTTCTCAGCAACACAGAGCACAGCCAAGCTTTCCTACACGTGCTCCTGGTTGGGTTTTCTAAGATTGTCACTTCATTTTGAACAGCCAACTGTGACAGTGCTTTAGAGGTGAGATTTCTCTGCCATGCCAATTTGGTCCCAGGCAAGAGGAACGCAGGGGCAGGTGTGGGTCTGCTTCTCTGGCTAATCCAGAAACAGCAAATCTGTCCTACTCCTTCCACATACTCTGTGCAAGCCACATTTCCACAACCAGATTGACTTTTCTCCATCAGATTTAACTGAGTTTTGCCCCCTCCTTACAGGAGGCTGGATTTACGCTGAAGAACCCCCAGCTGAACTCAGAACCCCCACTGAGTCTCTGCACCTCTGGTATCATCATTCCCATCTGTCCACACACGCACACAGCTAATCCAGAAGTAGATCCTGATGCCTCTTGACAAAAGTTGTACCTTGACAAGGGTCTTCCCCTTCAGAATTCTGCTTGAGTCTCACTCTGACAGGGAGGACCCTGTGCAGGTACAGCTGTGGTGTCTCCAACCCACCTACTTATCCCAGGAGAACCAAGCCCTACACTTGTATACATGTGTTTCAAAGACTGTCTGCTGAGAAAAGCCTTTTCATACATGATGGGATGCTCAATTCTCCTGGTTTTACTTCAGAATTTATCTGGAACTTGAACCCACCCACCTTCCCTTGGCTCACCTTAATTCCTACATCAAACTCTAAATTATACACATTGCATGCCTTGCTAGGCTGCTTATCCACTACTGAGCAGTAACTCTTGCTGGAGAGGTGATTTCAAGGAGATCTGGAGGCCTGGGTGAGATCAAGCACCTGGAAAACCCAGCAGTTTGGTTCCATTCGTCACGGAGTGACTGGGTTGTCTGTACAAAGATGGACAGGTACTCCCTGCCCAAAGAACCACAGAGTTGGTAAACCCAAGTTTGCTGTTCCCTTTTTCATGCCATGTTCTTGACCCCTGACCTTGCTGCAGACCTTTGTGTACACACTGCCCGTGAACGACAAAAATGCCATCAAACTCACGTCAGTGACATTTTAAGTACCTTAAAGTGAGGTCAGAGATTATGATAACTCCCGTGCCACATGAATGAGGTTCCTTATTTCTCTGAGTCCCACTCCTACTGTGCCCTGGCTGAAAAACTGATTGCTCCTCTGCCTCAACTCCTTGCTTTTTCTTTCCTTTTGGTAGATTTTCCCTTAGCTTGCAAACCCAGCTGAGCTCCCAAGAGGAAGGGAGGAGAAGCACATACTGCTGTAATCTTGAAGAGCCATATTCCAGGCCAGTACTTATTTGCTCTGTTTCTTGCAGTGAGATAAGCTTTGCAATCTGTACACACCCACTACTCCAAGGGCCGTGATCCTTCCAGCTTTCCTTGTTCCACCAGGACCTGTCTCTCCCTGCCTCCCCCTCCCCTCTGCTGCAGGCAGGTGTCTCATTTCAGCTTTGGGACTCTCCCAGGCAGTGGTAAAGGATATGCTTCTGTTCATTCCCAGTGGAAATGGCATTGCCATCATCACCTGCAGACATTTTGATCAGAAATTCTCCACTTGTCAGCCCTGAGATTATCTTCGCTGCACACAAAGTGTCCCGGTGTCCCACCATTAGCAGGGTTCAGTAAAGTCCCTGGACGTGTACAGCCCCAAAGTTAAATGAATTGTGGTTTCAGCAGTGATGAAACACTAAGTTTGCTGTGCACGACACTTCCAAAGTGCACTGCTGGCCTTTGAGGTGCTCACACCCATTCAAAGGTGCTGGGCTTCCAGGTCTCCACAGGGCCCAGTGATTCACCTACTGCTCTGCTTCTGCCAAGGGGAAAAAATTCCGCAGACTTTGCTATGAGATATTCTCTGCCTGCCTGCTGGGAAGCATCCCAGCTTTTCACTGCAAAACACAATGCCCAGGGCCCTCCTAAAACACCGGCAGCTTATCAGCTCTGCTGTAAGTAACAAGGAAGCTAGAACACAACACCTAACAAATAATTTATAACATGAAAACCATTCATAAAAATGGTTTTATAAAAAGCTCTTGGTAAGGATGTAGATAATCTTCATCAGGTGGAGATTTCCATCTAGCTTTATGAAAAAAAGCACTGGTAAAAATGTGATGCTACATGTTATACCTCTAAAGGCACCCCTCTGTGCCTGCAGACCAAGGCACTGCATGCTAAAACAAGTAGTCAAACCTCCCTGTAGACCCCAGCACACCTCAGCCAGGCCCCTCCTCTACCAAGTCACTCCCAGGCAGTGCAGGCAGATGCTCGGTTTGGTTGTGCATCTGTCTCACCTGAAAACTCATCAGGCACCTTCAGTCTTTGGGATGGTGTCACTTCACCTAACCCTAAACATTTGGGTGGTGCTAACAGAGGATTTTCAACTCCCCCGATCACTCTTATTTAATCTTCTGTCACCAAGAGGAGCGAAGGCTGATGCCCCAAGGAATGCCATGGCAAATCAGTGGGATTTGGGCACCTCACTCCAGAATGTTCCCTGGAAATAATACACCAAAACCTAAATACATCCTAAGCTGGCTTCCAGCTATACCTCCCAGGGACATAGGGGCCCTTCTCTGCTCTGTGGGAACCAGCCTCTCTAGGGAGCAACTTCAGCTTTTCCTTCCCCAAGCAAAAGACCTGGGTGATACCTGAGACTCCTATGTCCTCCTTGACAGCCCACATAAATCACATCAGCACTTCAAAAGCCCTCCTGGAGAACCAAAATTCCTCCAGAGACATGCGCAGCCCATGCAGCCACACACAGGTCACTCCTTAAAAAAAAAAAAAAAACCAAAAAAACAAAAAACACCCCAAAACAAAACCAAAAAACCAACAACAAAAAATCCAGAGAGAAATCTTGGCTTTGTATGTTTCTTTCAAAAGCATTTTGCACAGCAAGTTGGTGCTGAGAAATAACCAGACTGCTGCTCCTCTGCACAGCATCTTACCTGTATTTTGCCCAGTCCCTGGCTTATCCTTCCTAGGCTTTCACTTACAAGCACACATTTTCACACAGTGAAGGAGAAAGCAGCTCCTTTACTGTGATCAGAATTAATTGTTCTTTATAAACATCTGGCCCTGACTGAGACAGACTGAAGGACAGTATGTTAACCTGACGGACAGATCCACCTTCGAAAACATCCCCTTGTTACAAAAGCAGCACACAAAATTAAGAGAACTGAAAATATTTTTTATAAAATACTTTAGTCATTTGTACTTTAGTCCTGGTTTCATTTCCTGGCTCTGATGGACTTCAAAGCTGCTGCAATAGACTTCCCTTCACTGGGGAAAAAGTCTGCAACAAAACAAACTATTGATCCTTTTTATCACTATTGCATAAAAGTGTTTATTTTACATCCTAAAGTTTGGTAGCTTGAGAGTAGGGCATAGCAAAAAATAATTGAGAAGGCCAGCTGTGCCCTTTATTCCTTCCAAGGAAGTAAGGTAACTGTGCAAAAAGTGAAAATAAAAGTGAGAAAGAGAGGGGGAGGAGGAGGTCCAGAATTAAAATACCTCGATACTTGCTCCTTCCTGTTCCTTGATCCTCAGCAGGGCAGATCTGCTGAACCTTTACCTGCTGAGCTGAGGTTCCACAGTACTTTACCTTTTCCTCTGCCAAGACTGCATAATTTCTTTTTTTTCCTCTCACTCTCCTCCTTTCCAAATTTCTCGGACATCACATCCTGGTGCAAAATCTCCTGGCAGGAAGATGTCCAAACACCTCACTGGAGATCAGGCAGCCTCTGTACCTCCTCCCTCTCTGGGGCTGACTCAGCCACCTGACTAGCTGGGCTCTCCATCCTGCCAAAAATATTCCTGCTTCACTATAAATCTCCCACGGGATAAAATCCTCCTCCTGCCTCGCATCCTTATTTTGTGACAAAAATGTAAGAGCAATCTAACCATCAGCTGGGTTCCTCTGCCTCCTGAGCACGTTTTGGATGAAGCGTGATCCAGCTGGTTTACGTGCACCGCGAGGAGCAGACACAGCAGGCTCTGTTGGAGGGACCCCTGACACCTCTCCAGTGGAGCTGAACGTCACCTCCAGAACAAGATTTCCATTTTCGAGCACCGCCTCCCACGAGCCTGCTGTGCCAATGCCATCCCCGTCACCAGCTCCTGGTCAGGGCGCTGAGCCCCGCAGCGAGGCTCCTTGCGCTCATTCAAACCGCGCGCTTCCTGCGCGGGACGGGACGGAAAGTGCCAAAACTTGCTTCCAGGCCAAAACACTGCGAGTAGGGCAGCTCAACACATCACTTTCCTGTGACAGGAGAAAAAATGCCTCTGCCCTGCCACAGGGCTTAATCCAGTCTCGGATACCAAGATAAACAACCCCGGCACAGCCCTCTGCGGGCAAGTCCCCCCCGCCTGCTGCCAAGAAACACATTTTGTTATGCAATCTGCAGCTGAGTGCTCGGTGGTCCCTCGAGCTACATCCCCAAAGCTCGGTGTGAAGCTCTTGTGTGGCTCAGACCACCACTGAGCCACCCACCGACCCGACCCCACCCTGTGCAACAGCACCTGTGCAGGTTGAGATGCAAACGCTTCCTCAGCACCAGGCTGAAGAGTTTAACCTGTCCCTGTTCTACTTCTGCGACTGTGAGTCTAAAATCATGAGGAAAATCCGTACACCTGGCCTGCTCCCATAGTTTCTTAACTTAACCGTGGAATTTCCAGCCTTCCTAGCAACTCTGGCTTTCCCTCTCCCAAAAGCTGAGCTATCTTATCTGCTGATAAATCGTGAAGTGGCACAGCAGGGAAAGGAAATGCGCAATTTGCCCCTGACCTCCAGCCATCCTGGGGTAGCAAATCAATTTAATCCAGAAGTATATTTAATATTCTCATTGGGAGATCCTCGCATGTAAGTGGTTCCTTTTCACCGCCAAGCGCCAGCGATAACCTCCAGTGGTGGTCTAGACTCCTCATAGACCCAAGATTTAGGGAAGAAAGTCCCTACTGCCTCTTCTTCTGCCATCTTCAGGACACACCAGTCCTTTCACTGCTGATGGGAACCAGTACCTGGGGGCAGAGGGAAATCCTGGCAACTTTGAGAAACCACCGCCCTCGCCATCCCCAAGCTACTTCTCTCTTCCCTGAGCTCCATGACGGCAGCCTATGCAGGCACGACTCCTCCGCAAGGCTGGATGGCTGCCTTCCCGCCCACACGTGGTCGGGACACATCCCCATAAGACACAGAGAACCAGGAGTATTGTCAAAAGTTAAGTGCCTCCCTGCTGGCGATGAAGAGCACTTCAAAATATCCTGTTCCAGCTTCTTCCCAGCACTGCTCCCCTCCCCAAAGCTGCTAAACTACCTTTGCTTTAAAATTAGAGAGGCAGGATTAAAGAAAAAGATGTCGCAGGAGGAAGAGGTTCTAATTCCTGTGATAAATAAAAGTTAAATTAAAAAAACCCTGCTCTGGGCAACTGATGGAGCACAACCACGCAGATGCAGAGGCAAATGCAACTCTGCAGGTCTGAACCCTGCCATGACACCTTGCAATGAGCCCACAGGCGGACTGTGTCCTTACCAAAGTAATCGGCCTTTGGCCGAGCATCCATCTCCTGCTCCAGGCGCTGGGTCAGCGCCTCCAGCTTCAGCTCGGCCGCCGACGGCCCTTGCTCTGGCTGCGGAAGGAGGGTCTGGCAGGGCAGCTTCACCTTTGCTGTGCTGGAGCCATCCAAGTGCCCAGAGTCTGACCGTGGCCCGCTCACGCCCTCCGGCAAAAGCATCTGCGGCGCATTGGGAGCCACCATCCCTCGCGAGGCCAGGCGCGACGAGCCCGGCTCGGGGCTCCCGCCGCTGCTGGCGGGCCTGTGGTTCTGACCGTGAGCCACGAAGCGACCGGCCGGGCTGGGGTAGGCAGCGGCGTGCTGGTGCTCCACGCCGGGAGCAGCGGGTGCGGAGCTCGGCGGGAAGGACAGAGAGACACCCTGGTACCACGGCTGGCCGCCATCTCCTCCGGCTTTGGGTCCGCAGGGCTCAGCGGAGCCTGCAAACCCTCGAGTGGGCTGCGCCGAGGGTGCCGAGAAGGATGGGGACCTCTGCTGCGGCGGGGGCTCCTCTGGCCCCACTGAGGGTGCCGGGGGGGTCGCGGCGTTTGAGAAGGAGGAAGACCTCTGTCCGGCTGGCATCGGGTCGCGGCCCGGGACACCTCTCCTGCCCTCGCCACCGTTCTCCTGCCCGCCGCGGCAGGGCTGGGGGTCGCCGGGGCTCCCAGCCTGTTGCTCCCCGCGCCCCGCGCCAGGCTGCGAGACCCCCACTCGGGAGATCCTGTCGGGCTCCTCTTCCCAGCCCCGGCGCCCGGCCTGGCTCCCTGGGGCCTCGGCACGTGCGCCGCTGGCTCCGAGGCCCCGCTCCCCTCCCTCGCAGGGCCTCGCTCGCGGCCCCTCGGCGGCGGGGGGCGGCTTCGAACCCCGCGCCACCGGCGGGCTGCTGCGGGGGGGATGGAAGGCGGCAGCCCCTCCGTTCATCGCGGCCATCAGCATCTCCTCCTGCTGCTGCTGCTGCTGCTGCTGGAGGTGGATCTTGGCCATCTTGGTGGCGAACACCCGCCTGGTCTCCTCGAACTCGGGGTTGTTGCCGGCAGCTTTGTCCACCCGAAAGAGACCGTCCTTGGAGGCCTCGTACATGTTGAGGTCCTCTATGAACTTGCTAGCTTCCAGACCCAGATCGTCGTACTTGTCCATCCTGCCCGGCTTAGCGGGAAGACCCCCGCCTTCTTCTTCTTCCTCTTCTTCTTCCTCCTCCTGCTCCCCTCTTTCCCGCCGGGATCAAGGCAACGCCGGCAGCGGCAGCCGCTCCGTCCCGCCGCGCTCCCGCCGCGCCCGTCCCCGCCGGGGGCGTGTCGGTGGGCGCGGAAGGGGGCGTGTCCGCACGGGCCGCGCCCAGGCCCTGCCCCCGGCCACGCCCAAGGCCACGCCCAGCCCGCCAGCGCGCGCCGCTCGTCCCCGCTCGGTGGCGGGCGCGCGCGCCGTCTCGCGTGCGGTTCCACAGCCGTCCCGCCGTGTCCGGTCAGGCACGGGAAGGGCCCGGGACAGGCAGCAGAGATGGGGAGGGGGAACGCACCGCGGTTAAAGCCACCCGCGTGATGCAAGGAAGGTGTTTTTGCCTCATCTCGCCGCTGGATGATGTTCCTCTTTTTCACCCTGCAGCCCGGAAACCTTCCTGAAGAAGCTTTGTGAAAAGTCACAGGTGCCCGTCGGAAAAAAACCAAAAAAATCCCCAGCCCCCATGGAAAACTGCGAGGAAATTCTCATTCCGTACCGACTGGAGCAATTAGCCTGTATAGCAGGAAATTGTATGAATTTTCTTGGTGTAGACATTTATGATGGATAGTTACGCTTAAGTAAGCATGACTAAAGGACCCTGGATCATTGTAGGAAGACGAGCCCTAGCCTGAAGAATAAAGGATACCCCTGGATGCCGAAGATAACATCAGCATCCCAGCCTTCCCAACACCTTCGGGAACCCCGCCATTATCCACCGTCAAACACCTAACTGCAGCAAGACCAGCCCCAGAGACATTTAGATCAGGAAAGAAGCTGATGGATCATGGCATCATAAAATTACTGTTGCTTTGGAATTCGGTGGCGTATGTGTGATACATAGGGTTTGGGCAAATCATATTTTTCCCAAATGCTTGGAAAATGTAGGAACTGTGTGTAAAGCTGCATTTGGGGTGCTCCAGTATGGCTGGGACACTTCATGCCCATGACTAAAGTCTTTCCCATGCGAATCTACACTTTACATCCCAGCTTCCTTCCTCTGTCTGCCAGGGCCAGTTGCAAAATTTCCATGGCAAAACACAGCCGGGGGTGCCCAAATCTTGGGGGGCTGCAGCAGAAACTCTGCCAGGCTCGTGGGAGAGGCTGGTTGGTAGGGAGCTGTGGTACCTCTAAGTAAACTTACTCGTGCAGTTGATCCTACGGGCCCAGGCACATGTCCTGCATTCCCATAACTTGTTATTGTAATTCTCCCCCAGGCTCCAGAAGGGAGGGCCAAACGTTAAGGAATGTGGAAATTCGCTGCCTTTAATAATGGTGAATTGGGCTGTGAACAAAACATGTCAGAAATACATAAATAAAAAAATTCCCTCCCCTCTTTGACCAATTCCCTTACAAAAACACTCCTGAGCAACTGAGGCCAGACCTAAAATACCCTACCTCTTCCTGTGATATTTGGCCAAACGTACTTAAAAATGATGGCACTGTGAGCCCCTGGAAAAGCTGCCTTGTCTTCTTTCAAGGCAACCTTGGAACTGCTGTGGTGTCTCCAAAGAGGCTCTGAGCAGGACGGAGGGGCTGGAGGCTCATCCCTGCAGCAACTGCCTTAGACTGGAGCTTGAGATGATAAAATGATGAACTTGGGACTCATGAAAGTTAGCACAGCCATAGATAAGGGGGTTTATGGTTTCTAGGGAGACAGGCAGATGGGAATCCCAGCACAGTGAGGAGCACAGCAATGGAGCTCCCCCAGTGCTCAGGATCTGGAGAAGGGAGACCCTAGCACATATTGCTACTAACCATGGCCTGCCACTTTTTAAAGAGATTGATAATGCTGAAGCTTTTCACAATATCAGGGAAATATCCTAACTATCAAGCAATCCCATCTATCAAACTTTTCCAAGCTTTCCTCTGCTGTGGGGATGAAGGAAGGAGGATCAGCTCCCTCAGGCTGATCCCCACAACCCCTGTTTCACTTTGGGAGAAGCTGGGTGCCTGGGGGATAAGCCCTGATTTACACAAGCCCCACCAGTTCAGGAGGAGGGTTTAGCCTCCACCCGGGTGTTCATCGTGCAAAGAAAACAAACCCCTGCCTGTGCCGCAGCTCTTTTGGCTGGAGTGGAAAGGGTTTGCCTCCCATTTTTGTGGCTGGGAAAGGCCACGCTGGGGCCCATCAGCCGCTCTGTGCCAGGCCACCAGTTACCAAGAGTGACTGCCTCTTTAGTGGGTCTTGACCAAAACTGTCAAGTGTGAGGTAAAGCTCAGCTGGGGCAATGAAAGCCAAAAGTTTCAGTGTCTAAAGAACATCCTCAGAAAGGGCTCCTGGAAGTCTGTTTTAGGCAACATCCTGCGCTGACAAGGAGAACCACAGCAAGTGACTGAAGCATGGGATGCCTCCTCCTCATAGCTGGCTTCAGGAAGCTTTTGGAGATGGGCTTAACTGAGATGCTTAGCTTTCAGTGTGACCACTTTTATCTAAAATGGGCAAGCTTCAATGTTAAAACAATATGTAACAACAAAGTTGGTATGGAACCACATATTGAGTTCATATTTGTATGCAGAATGACAGAAAGGAAACAGAGCATCAGGTAGATAAGGATGGGAGCGTGAGCCCCAGCACTGCTTCACTTGCTGGAGGAATATGCAACGTGGACAAAGAGCAGTTGGAAAGGAAATTACACGTCGTGCACCTTCTTGCCTCTTTCTCCCCAAAGGATGTAAAGTTAATCAGGGGAAGCTATGCTCCTATCCAGCACATCAGAGACTCAGACTTGTGTCTATTGGAGTTTTTTTCTTCCAACACACTG
This sequence comes from Hirundo rustica, assembly GCF_015227805.2. Classification (NCBI taxonomy): domain Eukaryota; kingdom Metazoa; phylum Chordata; class Aves; order Passeriformes; family Hirundinidae; genus Hirundo; species Hirundo rustica. Next base: position 110,136,710 of record NC_053450.1, read on the forward strand.
AGATGAGGCTCTTCCATCCCTCTAAAAAACAAACCATTTGGTGGAGCAGAAGGATTTGGGAATAGATGTCTCTATTTTCAGCTTTCAACACACAAACCAAGGAAGAATCTAACTTCCATCAGATCATGTAATTTTTTTCTTCCTTTTTTAGGGCCATGAATACATTTTCTGCCGTTACTTTTTATCTAACATCTGTAAGTCCTTTTACAGTCTGACCTGCAGGAGCTCACCACTTTGCGGAGGGAAGGAGGAGGGGGAAGCGGTCTTCTTGCCAAATGGCTGCTCTGGATGCTGCTGACCTTCACCAGCTATGTAAAGTACATTTCCTTCCTATGCCAAAGGATCAAATCAGCTGTCTGCAGAACAATGCTTACGCGGACGACGTGGAAAAAGCTGCTGAAGCTCTTTGGATAGGGAACCCCTCGCACTGGGCTTGGCCTCCTTCCAGGCTCTGCATGCATGAGCAGACACTTTGATGGCAAGCGCCTTCGAGGGGGATCACAGCCAAGCATTCAAAGGCATTTTGGAGTTGAATTTGCAACGCTTTCAGTGAATGTTAGGCAGGAAAATACCTTTGAAGTTTCCTGCTTGGATTTATTCTTTCTGCGAGATTTGGGCAAGGGTATTCCCAAGTGAGCAGATGATTAACTTGAACTTTCTACTAGACTGGAGATGTAATACTACACTGACTTGCAGACCCTTCTGCTGTGATTAGATATGGTCCCACATGTTTATAGTTCCTGTGACTTTTACAGCCCATGCCTATTAAGAAATTAGGGGTCCACGATTGCTGTTGTAGCACAGAACCAAAATCTACGTGCCAATTTGAATTAACTTATTCTAAACCCTACCCCTCCAAGAGAAAAAAACAAAAAGTGAAACATTGCTCATTTAATCTGTTTTTGTTCCTGTGGGCAAGGCTTACGCACTGCATTTTTTCATGCAAAATAATGCCGACAGCTTGTAACTCAGCTGCCCATAGGGTGGAGGGAGGCAGTGATCTGGGGAGAAGCAGCCCCAAGTGGTGTTCTCAGCTTTTGGCTCCGTCTCAGTGAGGGTGCTGGGCACATCACTGCAGCCTTGTGCTGTGGCAGCGCAGCCCCCCTGGGTGAAAAACCTCTGCCTGCCCAGGTAAACAGGGAGGTCTCCAAGGAGAACAGGATGGGGATCATCTGTCTTTATTTCTTGCTGCCATGTTGGTGTCTGGGCTCACATGCCAGAGAGATGCAGAAAATGTGAAGAAACTCTCCACCACAAGTTCACAAGTTTCTCTTACCTCCTCCCCCCTCCCCCCCCCATCATATTTTTATCTGGGAGAAAACGCCCTCATATTTTAAAGCATGACAACAGCCCAAGGCTGCATGGTTTATGGAAAAACATGATTAGGAGGAGTCTGGGTGCCAATTTATAGCCAGATCACTTTCCAAAAGCAACTATTGCATACTCACACTGCCTATTTGCAACCAGACTAAGTGTGAGGAACCAGCAGCTGGCAGCACACCAGGTTGTTTGTGGGCATGTCCAGGGCTGGTCCCCAGCACCTGCGTCTCTCCAGGGCCATAGCTGTCCCAGGCAGGTCATTTCCTGCAGGACTACGCACACCACTCCGCAGTGCCTGACATATGTGCTCTGGTGTGTTTTAGCAAGAAAGTAAGAAAGGCTTCAGTGCTACAGTATAAACAGAGCGAGAAATTTATAAGGCAGAAGAATTTCCAGGATAGAGCCTGGCTCGGTTCTTGCATGATGTCATGGGGTGACTGTGTATCCCCAATCGTCTGTTGGGTGCAGGGGGGAGGGCAAGCGCGGTTTGTTTTTTCCCCAGGAAAACCCTGCTCATCGGAGTGACCTTGAAGCGGGGGAGTTGGAACACGGCAAGACAAAAGAAGCTCTGTTGTTTTTTTTGCCCCGGCAGTTAGTTAGTTTAGTGCTAGCATAGTTAGACGCTGTAGAATAGCTGAAGCTTTTTGCTTTTTGCTTTTTTTTTTTTCTTTTTCTTTTTTTGTCCTTTTTTCCTTCCTTTTTGCTTTTTTTGTCCTCTCCTCGGAACTGTTCCAACCTCTCCGGACTAAGGACCTGGGGAAGCACCGGGGGCCTCCACAGGGGACCCACCCCACCAAGACCAGCCCTGCACATCTCCTTTTCTCCCAGCGTCAGCAGAGACGGAGCGGTGGAGCACAGTGACGACCCTCGAGGAGACTTTCTTTAAGTTTGTTATCCCTCCGTAAGCGGCACGAAGCTCTTGTCATCGGGTATTGTGCTGGGAGTGCTTTGCCTGTTTAATAAACAGGTTTTTTCCACTTCTCTCTGAGGAAATCTTTTTTCCCGAACCAGTTGGAGGAGGGGAGGGCGGCCTGTGGGAGGGTTTCTCCCAAAATCTGCCTGAAACCACCACAAACTTATTGGCGCCCATACGTGGGGCACGAGAGAGTGGAAAAACCCTGTACTGATTAATATTTAGCAGTCAGTAATTATGCTGTTTGACCTCATGTCTCTTGGGATGGGGGCCTTGCTGTGTTTTGGATCCTTAGGCTTCTTTGAGGTCTTAATACCTTTGTGGTCCTTAGGTTTATTTGCATATCCAGAGATAGCCCCAATATTGTCACTAATACGCAGTTTTTACAGCAGAGGGACACGGATTAGAGTAGCTATTGGCCTTGGTTTAATCATAATCATTTGTAGGAAGTTTATAAAGGTGCTGAGATCTTTTCCTACTATGTATGGGTCATGGTTATGGTTATTCACCCTGTTTGTGGGAAGAGGAGCAGAGGATGAAGCGTTGCAGTCTTTTGTTTCCTTCTTCTCCTCTGAATCGGTTAAATCATTGCTGGAGAATGTTGAGTTTCCCCTGAGTATTAAAGAGACCATCTTTCTGGTATGTCATCTGGTAAGCCTCCTCTATACAGTCTGCAGCTTCTCTAGAATATGGGCTGAGATTTCTAGAGAGGCTGATAAAACTCCTGACCCAGGCAGAGGAAATCCTGAGTGGTGTGGAGAATGGGAGGATATGGGCCAACTCCTCAAGGAATTCTCTGACCCTGTAGTCTGGGATTTTCCACGGGAACAAATTCAGAATCCAGTGGAGTTGGGGAAATACCTGAAAGAGAGGTACCATGATGGCTCTAAGGGGGAGAAGATGGCTGCAGTAAGCTGGGCCCTGGCATATGCTTATCGCACATTGCTAGAGACTGTAGGGCAGCAGACAGAGGCAGGGGGGAAGGGATACAAATCAACAGCTACCCCAGTCACTCAGGCTACAGCCAACACCCCAGTTATGAAGCCAGCAGCTAGACTAGAACCTGAACCTGAGTTGGCAGCTAAAGCAGACAGTAAGCCTAAGCCCCTGGCAGTTGCTCCGGCAAAGAAGCATACAGTCAAAACCGATCGACCAGTGGACGATGATGACCCAAGAGAAGGACCTTCACCAAAATCAGAAGCCAAAGCTTCTAGCGCAGGATCAGAAGCAAATATTGATTCCTTTTCCCTGAAGGACCTTCGGGGCCTAAGAAAAGATTACCGGCGACAACCTGACGAATCTATAATTAGTTGGTTAGTCCGTCTTTGGGATGCTGCAGGCGAGGCTACAATTCTGGATGGCACTGAAGCGAGGCATCTGGGATCCCTGTCACATGATCCAGTCATCGACCAGGAGATGATGAGAGAGGCTAGTCCTTGCAGTCTCTGGATACGGGTCCTAGGAAGTGTGGCAGAAAGATACTTGTGTGCAGATGATCTCTATATGCAGCAAACCCCATAGAAGACCATAGAACAAGGGATTCAACGCTTGAGAGAAATGGCAGTGGCAGAGATGGTTTTCTCAGATGATATAAACACTAAGAACCCAGACTTAGTATCATGTACATCTGTGATGTAGCGAAAACTTATACGACTCAAGCCATTAGAATACGCTTCTGCTTTAGCAGTAATGAAGCGGGAGGACATGGAGGAAACAGTGCTTGATATGGCAAAGAAGCTCCGAGCATATGCAGATGCTGTGCATGGCCCAACACATGCCAGGATCGCAGCTGTAGAAACACGTCTACAGAAACTGGAGGATAAGATAGATGAGAACCATAAGAAACTCAGGGAGGAGATTAGAGAGGACCTTCTCCAAATCTCAGCAGTGCAGATCAGAGGTTCTGGTAGCCAACGTAGACGCTCCCCGGCTAGGGAGAGAGGATACACTCCACGTGCTGAGCTGTGGTTCTTCCTGCGGGACTGTGGAGAAAATATGAACAGATGGGATGGAAAATCTACGGCTGCCCTGGCACAACGGGTGCGTGAATTGAAGGAAGTCAAGACTCAAAGAGGGAGTTCCACCAAAAGGGAAGCGGCTCCAGTTGCCCGTAGCCGAACTGCCAGGTATGATGACGATGACATGTCCGACCCCCTTGAAGGAACCTCTAAGACATATGCTCAAGGAAAGAAGGATAACCAGGCTTAGAGGGGCCCTGCCTCTAGCCAGGTAGAGGCTAGGGAAAACCGTGTATTTTGGACTGTGTGGATTCGTTGGCCTGGCACATCAGAACCACAAAAATACGAGGCCTTGGTTGACACTGGTGCGCAGTGCACATTACTTCCATCAAGACATGTGGGGGAAGAATCTGTTTCCATTGCTGGGGTGACAGGGGGTTCACAAGAGTTTACTTTGGTGGAGGCTGATGTGAGCCTGACTGGAAATGAGTGGAAGAGACACCCTATTGTGACTGGCCCAGAAGCTCCATGCATTTTGGGCATAGACTTCCTCCGAAATGGGTATTTCAAAGACCCAAAGGGATTTAGGTGGGCATTCGGGATAGCAGCTGTGGAGACAGAGGGTGTTAAGCAGTTGAATACCTTGCCTGGACTATCAGAGAACCCATCTGCTGTAGGTCTTCTGAAGGTGGAAGAGCAACAAGTGCCAATTGCCACTTCAATAGTGCATCGCCGACAGTATAGAACAACTCGAGATGCTGTGATCCCCATCCACAAGATGATCCGTGAGCTGGAGAGCCAAGGGGTGGTCAGCAAAACCCACTCACCCTTCAACAGCCCCATCTGGCCTGTGCGCAAGCCTGACGGAGAATGGAGATTGACTGTGGACTACCGTGCCTTGAATGAAGTGACTCCACCGTTGAGCGCTGCTGTGCCGGACATGCTGGAACTCCAGTACGAGCTGGAGTCCAAGGCAGCAAAGTGGTACGCCACAATTGACATTGCTAATGCCTTTTTCTCCATTCCTCTGGCTGCAGAATGCAGGCCTCAGTTTGCTTTCACCTGGAGGGGCGTGCAGTACACCTGGAACCAACTGCCCCAGGGGTGGAAACACAGCCCCACCATCTGCCATGGACTGATCCAGGCTGCACTGGAAAAGGGTGAGGCTCCGGAACATCTACAGTACATCGATGACATCATTGTGTGGGGGAACACAGCAGCAGAAGTGTTTGAGAAGGGAAAGAAAATCATCCAGATCCTCCTGGAAGCTGGTTTCGCTATCAAGAAGAGTAAAGTTAAGGGACCAGCTCATGAGATCCAGTTCCTGGGAATAAAGTGGCAAGATGGACGGCGGCAGATTCCCACTGAGGTCATCAACAAGATTACAGCGATGTCCCCACCAACCAATAAGAAGGAGACGCAAGCTTTCCTAGGTGCTATAGGTTTCTGGAGGATGCATATTCCCGAGTATAGTCAGATTGTGAGCCCTCTCTACCTGGTCAGCCGCAAAAAGAACGATTTCCTCTGGGGCCCTGAGCAGCAGCAAGCTTTTGCCCAGATCAAGCAGGAGATCGCTCATGCAGTAGCCCTTGGCCCAGTCAGGACGGGACCAGATGTGAAGAACGTGCTCTACTCAGCAGCCGGGAACAATGGCCTGTCCTGGAGCCTTTGGCAGAAGGTGCCTGGGGAGACTCGAGGCCGACCCCTGGGATTCTGGAGCCGAAGCTACAGAGGGTCTGAAGCCAATTACACCCCAACTGAGAAGGAAATCTTAGCAGCCTATGAAGGAGTTCAAGCCGCTTCGGAGGTGATTGGTACAGAGACGCAACTCCTCCTGGCACCTCGACTGCCTGTGCTAGGGTGGATGTTCAAAGGGGAGGTTCCCTCCACCCATCATGCCACTGATGCCACATGGAGCAAGTGGATTGCTCTTATTACGCAGCGCGCCCGTATGGGTAAACTGAATCGCCCTGGGATTTTGGAAATAATTACCAATTGGCCTGAGGGTGAAAACTTTGGCCTCACAGATGAAGAACAAGAGCAAGTGACACGGGCTGAAGAGGCTCCACCATACAACCAATTGCCAGCAGAGGAGACGCATTATGCCCTTTTCACTGACGGTTCCTGTCGTATTGTAGGGATGAACCGGAAGTGGAAAGCAGCCGTGTGGAGCCCCCACACGACAGGTTGCTGAGGCCACTGAAGGAGAGGGTGGATCAAGTCAACTTGCAGAACTCAAGGCTGTTCAATTGGCCTTGGATATTGCTGAAAGAGAGGGGTGGCCGAGGCTCTACCTCTATACCGATTCATGGATGGTAGCCAATGCTCTGTGGGGATGGCTGAGGAGGTGGAAAGAGGCTAATTGGCAGCGTGGAGGGAAACCAATTTGGGCTGCTAAGGAGTGGAAAGACATTGCTACCAGGGTAGAGAGACTACCTGTGAAAGTTCGCCACGTAGATGCCCACATCCCCAAGAGTAGAGCTAATGAGGAACATCGAAACAACGAGCAGGTAGATCGGGCAGCAAAAATAGAGGTCTCAAAGATTGATTTAGATTGGGAACACAAGGGAGAGTTGTTCCTAGCTCGATGGGCCCATGATGCCTCAGGCCATCAGGGCAGAGATGCCACCTATAAGTGGGCCCGAGACCGAGGGGTGGATCTAACCATGGACAGTATTTCTCAGGTTATCCATGACTGTGAGACGTGTGCTGCCATCAAGCAGGCCAAGCGGGTGAAGCCCCTATGGTATGGCGGGCGATGGTCCAAGTATAAGTATGGGGAAGCCTGGCAGATTGACTACATCACCCTTCCCCAAACCCGCCAAGGCAAGCGCTACGTGCTCACAATGGTGGAAGCCACCACGGGGTGGCTGGAGACCTACCCTGTGCCCCATGCTACTGCCCGAAACACCATCCTGGGCCTTGAAAAGCAAGTCCTGTGGAGGCATGGTACCCCTGAGAGGATTGAGTCAGACAACGGGACTCATTTCAAGAACAGCCTTATTAACACCTGGGCTAGGGAACATGGCATTGAGTGGGTGTACCATATTCCCTACCATGCACCCGCTGCAGGCAAAGTGGAGAGGCACAATGCATTGTTAAAAACCCAATTGAAAGCATTGGGTGGGGGATCTTTCAAGAATTGGGAGCAGCATTTGGCAAAGGCCACCTGGTTGGTCAACACCCGAGGCTCCACCAACCGAGCAGGCCCTGCGCAGGCTGAGCCTCTGCATACAATAGATGGAGATAAAGTCCCAGTGGTGCATGCCAGAGGTCTGTTAGGGAAGACAGTGTGGATCAAGTCTGCCTCAAGTTCAGACAAACCCATTCGTGGGGTTGTCTTTGCTCAGGGACCAGGTTGCACATGGTGGATAATGCAGAAAGATGGAACAACACGATGTGTACCTCAGGGAGATCTGATTGTTGGGTGAAAATCATTTACAAACATCACTGTCTGCTGAATGTTATTGCCATTGTCTGTACATTAAACCACACAGAATGAAATAGAAGGAAATGTGTAAGTGAGAGGGTATTGCTTGTATTCTTTTTTTTCTGTGGGGAGAATGGATGGAAGTTTTATGTGGAATATATATTGGTTCTGTCTGTAAGTCAACGATTGGGGATAAGGGGTGGAAGATGTCATGGGGTGACTGTGTATCCCCAATCGTCTGTTGGGTGCAGGGGGGAGGGCAAGCGCGGTTTGTTTTTCCCCAGGAAAACCCTGCTCATCGGAGTGACCTTGAAGCGGGGGAGTTGGAACACGGCAAGACAAAAGAAGCTCTGTTGTTTTTTTGCCCCGGCAGTTAGTTAGTTTAGTGCTAGCATAGTTAGACGCTGTAGAATAGCTGAAGCTTTTTGCTTTTTGCTTTTTTTTTTTTCTTTTTCTTTTTTTGTCCTTTTTTCCTTCCTTTTTGCTTTTTTTGTCCTCTCCTCGGAACTGTTCCAACCTCTCCGGACTAAGGACCTGGGGAAGCACCGGGGGCCTCCACAGGGGACCCACCCCACCAAGACCAGCCCTGCACATCTCCTTTTCTCCCAGCGTCAGCAGAGACGGAGCGGTGGAGCACAGTGACGACCCTCGAGGAGACTTTCTTTAAGTTTGTTATCCCTCCGTAAGCGGCACGAAGCTCTTGTCATCGGGTATTGTGCTGGGAGTGCTTTGCCTGTTTAATAAACAGGTTTTTTCCACTTCTCTCTGAGGAAATCTTTTTTCCCGAACCAGTTGGAGGAGGGGAGGGCGGCCTGTGGGAGGGTTTCTCCCAAAATCTGCCTGAAACCACCACACATGAGCAAATGTGTTTCTCAGCTTCTTGCAAGGTAGTGCCACAGCATCTCTGAACTCTTGACAGAATAGCAGGGGGAAATGATGGACTTTCCTTGCTACTTTCTAATAGAGGCTTTCATTAAATGCGCCATTTATCTGCACCTGCCAGATGCCTTATGCCAGGAAGATGATGCACAGCACTGGAGGGCAAATAAGAGGATGGAGGAGGAGGGGGGAGGGATGAAGCAAGGTGACTGCAGAGGTGAGCCCGGGGGCTCCTGTGTGTGAGAAGGCTGGGCTCAAGCCAGGGGCCAGACTGCTGGATGGGACGCTGTGGAGGTGGGGAGGCCAAACCTCAGCCTCCACTGTTCAGAGGGTTTACAGGAAGGCAGCAGGGCAGGGCAGGGCCATGTTGTTCCTCCTCACAGCTGCCTCAGGGGCCCCTGCATCCCTTCAGGAGGCCTGCCCTGCCCTGCAGCCAGCTCTGCCAGCCCTGCTTGCTGCCTACACATTGACTGGGGGCAGCCCAGGTGCCCACCATGCAGCCTGGGTTGGTGCATCCCATGCTCTTGGGATCAGGGCAGAAATGGATCCAGACTCGGATGTTTTACCCCTGCTGTGGTACAAGTGTCTACCACACGGCATTATCTCTGCAAGGAATTATGCTAAGACTATTAATCAACACTAATTTAATTAACACTAATGGCAGAGAAAGGCCACGGCAGTATGGGGACACCGTTCCACACTGCCTTTCAGGAGAAGTACAGATGCTACACAGAAGGGGTTTCAGGATCATGTTCCTTCATAAATAGCTGCCTCTGCAGCATCAGTTCAGTGGGGATCCAGTGGGCCCTGCCTGAAGGTGGGTAAACTGAGGCAGGGAGGGTTACCTGCAGGCCACACCTTGGGAAGGTTAGAGGAGCCATGGGGAATCATGAAGATCCCAAATAGGAACCCAGGAAGCAGCAGAGAGAGAAGCTGCAGATCCCCGAGCTGCAGCAGCTCGGTCTCAGTGAGGAAGGCTGGAGCTGGGTGCCAGGCGCTCAGGTGCTGCTCCAGGGCAGACAAGAGACTTTACCTTCCTCTCCTTAGTTTCTCCAGGTGCCATCAGCAGTGTTGGAGTCACTGGTCTCCCTTTGCTGTCACTCCATGGGCCAGAACGCTTCCTTTCATTGGCTGTGGATTTGCACCAGACTGATGCAGACAGCTCTGTTGATTTTCCTATCCTTGCTCAAAAGAATGTGGAATAGTTTGTTTTCTCCATTTTCTACTGAAAAGAGCCTTTTAGCAGAACAAGAGCTTGCCTGGAGAATTTTCCAGCTCTGTTTCTCTGCCTCTTTATCAGTGCATTAACACAAACAGCACAGTGACCTTTTTAACTAACATACGTGGCCTCCAGTAAAGCTGGGCTGGAAGCACTCCACAGGTCAGACGACATCCTGCCATCAGTCATCGGCCTCACGTGGTGTGGTGGACTTCGAGTGGATTTGCCAGATGCAGTCAGTGCATCCACTATGTTCTTCCGTGCATGTCCTAGGAGAAGCTCTCTGACTAACAGATGTTTTTAAATGTTCTTTCACGTGGGAAAATTGGGAATTATATGTTTTTGTTGTCCCCTTGCTATTTCATCCAGCCACGTGGCTCTCCAGGGATGGAGACGTACTTAAGAAAAATATTCACTTCTAAAAAGCTTCTCCAGATCTTTTTCACAATACTTCCTTTTTCCAGCCCTTTAACCAGCCCAGCAGCGCACGCTTGTATTTCTGTCTTGCGGCAATTAGTAAGATTTGCTAATTACACCGCTATGTGCTTAAAGACAATTGATTTCCCTTTGTAGCAGAAAACAATTTCCTGTTATGCCAATTCTCTTAATCTTCATAAGAAACAAACCCAGGCTGCCACTGCCAATGATGTGTCACGTTCCTTTATTAAATCACCCTCTTTTCTGCCCCAGTTCTGCGTCCTGTGTTTATTATTCCTGATCAGTGGATTGGATCACCTACAGCTGTTATGTCTTGTACGTATTTTACTTCATGTATTGTTGGCACCAAGCAGAGTTATTGAAAAGCAACTCCCTTTGCTCAGCAGCTTGCGTGTCTCCTTTGGCAGTGCGACGTGGGCGTAGGGACAACCCTGGACCTTTTACGCTTGGTTTTGGCACGTGTATAAAACTACTGGCAGATGAGGAAATTCAGAGCCTTATATGTGAGTGTGGGCCATCCCCTTGCAGCCAGCCCAAGAGCAAGCACAAAGCACACATTTCTGCTCATGTAAATGTATAGGTTCTGTTTAGACTTATATTGAAGAAGACCAGGCTCCTCACATAAAAGGATTTCTTATGCCCAGGCTGAGCACCACTAGTGAAGGCAGAGTGTGAATATTCAACTCATTGTATTTAAGCCTGTCCCATTTGCACATTCCTTTGCTTAGTGAGAAACTCAGCAGCTCAGGAGAGAGCAAACTGGTGTGGCCCAGGCAGATGAGCATGCAAGGAAATGTACTAGATTACTTTGTATGGAAGATGGTGCTGGATGGCAACTCCCCAGGGCTTAAAACCAGACCTGAAGTTTTCCAATCCAAGGTTTACCTGAGTGAGAGAAGTGCCACGAGTCACAAAGGATGTGTATGACTCAGGGACTCCTGGGACAGACAGGGTTAGTGCACTGAAGACTGCTTTGTGATACCGGAAAGTCACATTATTCAGGAAAGGGAAAAAAATTCCCACCTTTCCTCCACATGTCAGGCAAGATCTCTTTTATCATCTGGGCTGCAGATGAGAGCTCTGATCCTCCCCCATCCTGCACAGAGATAATGCTTCAGTTCAGTTCTTCTCCTGCTAGGGCTGGGAGATGCTTAAGACTGCCTCTGATCTACTGTGATCAGCTTCATCCTTCTTCTTCGAGACATACACCCCACTTTCATGGAAAAAAACCCCCAAACTAACCACAGCGTAGTTCCAACAACATTTTTAAAGTCAAAAGCAGACTGACAGTATGTATATTCACCACTCAGGTTCTGTGGTGATAGACCTGGTTTAACACTGAACGCTTATTCAGCTCAGTCCTCTGATACAAAATCATCTCAGATCATTGAAGAAGAGGACTGATGAAACATGGAAACAGAAAAAGCGAAGCCAGCGTATGTACTCTTCCAAGTGGGTAAATATACATGAATAAAACCAATCGTATCTGTGTAAACTGGAGTAAGTATTGCAAAACTACAAAAAACCCCCCTACCAACCAACCAACCAACCAACCAACCAACCAACCAACCAACCAACCAGCCCCAATTACTTCTTCATCTATAGTCAGCTTTTAGAAAAATCTCCCATACCACAGATCTCCCTAGGAAAGAACAACCAGCAATGCACTAGTTAACATTCTTTCTAGTGCATGTTGATTGTGAAAGGTTTAAAGAATAGGAATAGCTTTCTGTGAGGCTTTACACAGAAGAAGGAGAGACAACGGGGAGAGACTGTATGACCTGCCTTATCTGTGGAAATTCTCCCTCCAAAAGAAACAAGCAGGCTTTACAAAGTCAGATCAGAAAATGCCATTATTACCCAATGTCAGTTCTGGGGCACTACTTTAGTCTGGTAATAGAGGACACAGATTTTATTTTGCACCAAATCTCCATGTTTGGGTTCTGATAAAGGTCATGGAAATACACATGCTTGTCTAGCAATGCCCCTGTGCAGTTTCTTTTTCAAAGCACAGATGGAACAAGCTGGATAGAGATCTATCTTAGCTAGTGACCTAACTTCTAACAGTGTCCTTCAGCGTGATATAAAAAGCCCTCTTGCCTTGCTGCAAAGCAGCATGGGTGTGTCCATATCACTTCAGTTGTCACCCACAGCAAATAACACATTTTTCTACACAGTGGTGTGTTCCAGCACACTTCAGTGCCCCCATCACCTGATGAGATCCTTACTCATGTAATCAATGGCATTGGAAAAGTACTTGGTGACCTTTAAGGACTTTGTCAGTTTTTATTTTCCTGGAATCAATGTTTGAGGGCCGGATTTTTTTTTTTAAGTTTAGTCACATGAACAATTTCAGGGTAGAAAGTGTGGCAATAATTATTCTTTAAATTTGACATTACTTAAAATAGAAATTCAATATCGATTGAATCAGTGCAACAACCGGTCTTCTATTCCTTAGAGGGACAGGATGCTGAAAATACCCCTTTTGTGTCATGGATCCATTTCTTGGATCAGTGTGTCCTGGGTCTATCCCACTGGGTTTAGCAAACCTCCCATATTCCTTTATGGAATAAGGACAGAGGCACCACATCATTTTCACCATGTGTGAATGCAGTGCAATTTGACTGATCACCCACCAGCACTCTTCCTTCTCACTTCTCAAGTGTCCCCTGCCCAGATTTAAAACTCCAGCACTTTTTACCCACTAAGCTCTCCAAGGGGGCACAATCTATATACACCACCCTCAGCAGAAAGATGCCTCTCTAGTGTGACCCAAATAACAACTGCCAAATAAATGGCACTTGTGTGATGAATCATTTTACAAAGGCATAGTAACAGGCTGCAGCCTGCACATCATCGTCAGCCCCGTCTAGGCACAGACCGAACCTGTGAGTCACAATTACTGTAAGACAAACGGTAATTGTGCTTCAGAGCAGGTCAACCTTGTAAGAAATGTCAGCGCCTGCCAGCACAACAGCAAAGCTCAGCAGCTGGCACCTCTGCCATCCTTCAAACATACACTTAGCAGGGGATTAGGCTCTGTCACACTGTCTGCATCATCTCTCTCACTCACTCTTTCAGCACCTTTTTTGTATCCTCCAGACCACACTGAATTACAACTTACTGTAAACACACTGGCGGGACTTCTGACCTTACACTTTGTGTGAGTTTGCTGTTCACTACCTTTCCTTTTTTAGCCTGTAGAAATCCATTCCCTATTTTGATTTTTGCCTGAATCACCAAGTGACATCTACAATTCACTTCCTCAGGCAAGAGCAAATACCCTCAAGTGCTAACAGCAATAAACACTGTGGGCTGCTGCCTGGCCCTGCAGTGACTGCAGCTTTTGTTTGAAGGCACCACAGGGTTGCTGGGCTTACAACGTCTTTCTTCATCCTTGTATATTTAAAAAGTTTTTATTTACATCAAACGTGTCACCTTTCCCCCAAAGAAAAACTCTGTTAAAATGGTTCCACAGGGTGTGTTAAAATTTTTACATAAATTAAAAAAAAAAAAAAAAGGCAGCAGGACTGGGCTGTGCCACAGATTTTACTTTAAAGGATCTCTTTCACAGTCCTTTTAGGGGCTTCTGAACAGGAGTTTTATGAATTTATAACAACATATATGTCAGGCAGACACTGGAATTCAAATTATTTTAACTCCAACTAAAGGCCTGTGTTTGAATGTCTGAATGCATTCCTTTGTGGCTCAGATTTCTGGAGTCTTAAAATTGCAAAGACCATATCTTCATAATAAATATTCCATTTCTTAGTCATTCTGGTGTCAAAGGACTGTTGGAGAGAAAATCTGCACAAGTGTGGCCCAGGAGGAAGCAGAAATCAGAAGAGTTTTCTTGCAGAGGTAGGGATGTGTGGAGCCAAACGTGCTAGCGAAGCCTGGCATCTCTGTTATGCATCTGGATATCTGGTACCAAAAATGCAGAAACCCCAAATGAATACTGGCATTGCTTAGCTAGTGCCCACATGGCAACGTGATCTGTCTTGGGCCTAGCTGCTGAGGATATATAAGACTTATTTACTGTTATGTGGGATATTTTTCTTGTTTTTCTTTCAATTCAGTACAGAGTCCAGATGCCTGCTGGGCTGGAAGTTTACTGCAGACCTCTGTATTTGCCTCGCTGGCTGTTACTGCTGATTTCTTAACTGTCAGAATGGCTCACAAATGGCTGGTTTGTTGGACTAGTTAGTTGAATGACTGTTAAAAAACATTCTTTCACAATGAACCCTGCAATTGTTTCCTTGGAAACTCTTTTTCAAGCACATGCTGAACACAATAAATACTTCCATGTGGATATGTCAGCGATGTAGTCTACAAATAACCTGGTTGGAATCAGGCATGAGAATAGCTTTATGTTTTATGAATGTCTGATTGATTTTTAGAAACATGATGGCTATTTTCATTTAATGAACCCAGCAGGGAAAAAAAAAAAAAAAAAAAAAAAAAAAAAAAAAAAAAAAAAAAGAATTTCGATTCAAGTTTTACAATCTAGGCACTACAAGATCCAACAGAGCCAAAAAGCGCCCTGTCTGCCTTCCCCACTGCTGATCTCTAGCAACTGACTGATCCCTCTCTTGAATGCCCTGAAAGTCTCTGAGATGGCTCATGTGTAGGAAGTAACTTCAGTCCTGTTCCACACAGAAACAGCCCTCAGTACTTTGCTGAAGTTGCACCTCTCATGCATGTGCCAACACAAATACATCAGCTAGGAAGGAGAATCCTGGCTAAGGTAGGGCTTGGCTAAATCATCTGACATTTTTCTTGGCTTGGCTCTGAAATTTATGTGAAATGTATCAAACCACTCCATTCTGGCTACCAGCTGTGCCCAAAGCCATTGGTCAGGACAAAGAAATTATTTTTAAATTAACACTCTGTAGTGTTTTGTAGTGCTTCCTTAAAACGTTACATGCTAGTTAATGGTGAGGTACCCAAACATGAGAAACAGGGAGCAAAGCACACCTAACATTTGGGGTAGTACATACTCAGGACAGTCATTTAGTCCTGGAATCACATTTCTGCATCTGCAATTAGCCAAGCCAACTTTCCAACAGGATATATTCCTGAGGCTGACACTAAGGAATGTACTTTCTTCAGTTTCATTCTGTTACCATTGTTTAGTTCTTCTGTGCTTCTTTCTATTCCTCTCAAAGAATATGGACAAGCAGCATCCTACCATGACTCAAAAGGAAACTTTAATTCTGCACATTTCTCCACATTGAAACAAAGATTTAGCAGCAACCTGATTTTAATAAGATTTCTTTCCCACCTTTACATGAAATGAAATAACCATAACTGCTGTTTCTGCATTGGTTTCCACCTCGAAAGATTCCAGTTCCCTTTTACAGCCCAGCAAGAGACTTTGTTATTCTTGCACTAAGAAGTTGATAAGGGCAGTTCTGGGAGACAGAAAGGCCTTTTTAATGGCTCGTCCCTGGAGATGCTTGACTCCAAGTTCACTTTGAAGAACAAGCTCGTGGACTTCTTCAATATTACGGGCTGCTTGCTGAGGCACAAAAACTTTGCCGCAAGCTTTGTTATTGATCTGAAAAAGAGACATGAAAACAAGAAAAAAAAAGAAGTTTAACTAGATTGTTTCCTACCGTTTCATTTCCTGTATCTAATCCATCTTTTTACAAAAGGAAAGGGGGAAAGTGGAATAAACTCTCTTTTCTCCAAACTCACACTTTCTAAGCAGAGGATAAAGTTCTTCCTCTCTCCTGTCCACCGTAAGATAAAACTCTGACTCATGATATTCAAAAAAAAATTGGAGAAGTGGCCACAGGAAGTCTCAGTTTTGAAGACAGCATGTGACTGTGCAATGAAGTGATCTTTTATAAACGTGGCAGTCACATTAGCTGCATAAAATGTCTGGTGGGACTCTTGGTTTGTACATACTTCTGGGCAGCAATTTGGATTCTTTACAGCTAAGCAATGTCTTGCAGAGATTCAGATGGAAGAGATATTATTTTTAGAAAAATAGGCTTTAACTTAGTGTATGCTGTACTCATTGTTATATGTTGTACTCAACCCATGGCTCATTAATCCAACACTGACCACAAAGACGTCAGCTACTTGCTAAGTAACATTTTCCTGTATGTGTCTGGTTTTCAGAGCAGCTTCCATGCTGGTTTTGCTTCAGTGGTGCAGAAATCATACAAGTAAAACTGAGTAAGCCCTTTGGTGGGAATCACCTTAGTTTATAAAATGGTTTTATAAATCCTTTATCCAATAAGAGTAGATAATGGCGACAGACTACAAGCCTGACTGAGTACCTTTCCTGAGCTGGCATAAAATTGTTACAAAAGCTTTCAGATTTATATGGACTATTTTCAGCGGCTGAATGAGAAGAATGTCAGTCACACATTTTAGAAAATGAAATAATTTGAATTTTTTAATGCAGGTAATCACATTACTTGCATAAGAATCTGTGTAGGTACTGCAGATCTCTGACCCCTAGGCATCATTTCAAGGAGATTTCAATCTTCTAAAAGAAACACAAATTGCTTCATGCAGTTTGGACATAAAAATGAACACGACTTGGTTTTCACCTGGATTTTATCCAGGATATTTGTATGCAACATATGACAAATGAGAAAGACCTAGTTCACTTACCTAGTTTGTATTTTGTTTGTATTTTATTTTATTGAAAATAAAAATTTCTGCAATTCTCTGAGAGAGGAAGTTGGGACGGATTTTTAAGGAACAAGATGAAGTCTCAGATGCAGCAAAGATGAACCACTTCTGGTTTTTGACTACTCTTGACAATAATTTGCAGTGATGATGTCAGTAGGCTTTTAACTACTCCTATATGCATCCATAATGTGGCATTGTAAAAGGGTGGCTGTGTTAAACTTTGCCTTTAGCACCTGGTGTATAGTAAAATCTTTGAAAAACACATAGGAGCTAATTTTTAAAGCTTTTGTGAAAAATAAATACGTGCAGTTCTTTTTGACAATTCACTTCTGAGAAGAAATGCATTCCACAGGAAAAAGAAAACAGTAAAATCCAAACAGATGCAGTTTTAGTGGGAATATAAAGCAAGCTTCTCAGCTTGCTGCTAGGACGCACAGCCTGCAGTTCAAAGCTATGCCTACCTAGTTAAAATGTCATTCACTGTCCTCCATCATGCAGCTTAATATGTCCCAGTGGATGGATGTTGGCAGGGGGAAATTTTCCAGAACTAGCTTATTTGGTGCTGTTCTCAACAGAAAAGCCAAGCAGTCTAAATCAACTTGGTAAATAAATGACTGCTAGTGGTTGTGTTTTCCTAGAAAGGTTGAGAAGCCTGGGCGACCTGGCACTGTGTACCTTTCCACAGCACAACTCCACCTTTCCACAGCACATCTCCACCTTCCCACAGCATGTCTCCTGATCTTCCCACACTATGCTCTGAGCTGGGACCAAAACTCTTATCAAACAGCAGATTGGGTTTCACCACGTGTTTGAGCATGGCTTTCATTATATTGTAGGTATCATGAAGCATTTTAACACTATCCTTAAAACAGGCAGCTACAGATTTCATCACCTGCTGTGTGTAACAAGCATCCTATTCACATATCCTTTCAGTCTGGGGCATAGGTTCTCAGCAGGAGAAATGCCTTCTGCTATTCCTCCATCTCTCTCTCTGTATCTCACTAGAGCAGCATAACCCTTGGCATTTCCAGATAAAAGTGCCAGCACAAGAAAATTGGGTGCTGGCAGCCTTGTTTTTCCGAAAAACCATAGCAAAGTGGAAGAAGAGAAATACATGAGTCTTGGGTCCTTTCTTCCCCTGAGGAAGGAAGCTGTTGCTTTTTTCTTCCCTTCTTTTCCCTCATTTCTTTCTTTTTTTATTAACATTTGACATTCCAGATCTACAGGGAGCTCGTGGTAACTAGAGAAGTTATAAAAGTTGAAATGAAATCACAAAAGACCGAAAAATAAGCACCTTGAGGCTGCAGAGAGGAATTTTTAATTCAACTCAAATATTTTTTTACCATTGATGCATAATCCTTCTGAGAAGTTAGAAAGAAAATAAATATCTGTGCACTGTTAGACCTCCCTCATATGCCAAAGCAAGGAAAATGACACCAACTTTTTTTTTATTTATAAAAACATCAGTTATAAGACCACATCTGCTAACAGTTCTGCACCACCAAGAAAATGTGAGGAATTCTAGTCAGAAATGTGTTTATAGGATGAAATGCACACTACATTCAGGTCAGATTTTTTCAGAGCATTAATAATATACAGTCTTATTAAAAATACTCAACTTTGCAATAATATTTAGAGTAACAGATACTGTGCATACCCAGTGAATTTAAATGTCCTTCTTGTAGGCAATTTATATTGTTTCAGCCAAGGATACAGTGAGTTGGTTGCTTTGGGTTAAATATGGAAAGACATAATTCCAGCACAGACAGGAAATAATGAAGTATTTTGTGTGAAGAGAAATAAATCCAGAATGTCTCAGCAGACAAATCCCTGGCAGCCTGAGGCAGTTTGATGGCTTGAGAAGAATAGGGTTGTGGCCCAAAGACTTGGTTTGACTGTACAGCCTTGTGAAGAGACACTGACTCTTTGCAACTAACCAATTCCTCTGTATGGCGAGTGTTTCTTGGTTTAAAGAGGACAATTCATTTTTGCAGCCCTACAAAAACCTTCAGTGTCCACAAGACTTCCCACATTCTGTGCACATTCACATTCCCTGCTCCCCCATATTTCCCTTTTGCCTTACTCTTACAGCAGAAAACCAGGCATGCTCTGTAGGCACTATCACTAAGAATTATTCCCAGGTCAAAAAAGCAACTTGTCTCTCTGGTCTTCCAGTCACTTGCTTTCTCAGAAGGACCATATAATTCCATGAATATATGACTGAGAACCCAGGGGTTGTTTTTTCTCTTATTACAACAAGATTGCTACAAGGCTATGGCTTTGACAAAGTCAACCAGGATAAGAAACAAAAGTAATTTTCATAATGACTACAGAAAGCAAAATTATTTTTTTTCTTGTTCCTTTTTATGAGAAGAAAAATTTTGTGTAAGCAGAAAAACATCAGTGAAATGTTTAGGCATTTTCATGTTTGGTTGTGTAGTCTTAAAAAACATTGTGTCCAGAGTTCTCACTGTGTTGCTGAAGTTGTTATTTCAAAGATATATTTAATAACATGTTTGCTTTAACCACAACTGCAGAGACGTTTCTATAATTACACAATTTCTCATTCATGACTTCCTTATAAACTGAACACTGGAATTCAAGATGTTTGCTAGCTGTGCTTGGACGTGAA
The DNA here is from genome assembly GCF_015227805.2 of Hirundo rustica. Lineage (NCBI taxonomy): Eukaryota > Metazoa > Chordata > Aves > Passeriformes > Hirundinidae > Hirundo > Hirundo rustica. Next base: position 110,156,150 of record NC_053450.1, read on the forward strand.
GGCTTATTTTGAGCTTGAGAGAAATGATCATACCTCAGTGAAGATGTTTACTGTTAGAACGAGATGCTTATCACTTAAAGAAAGAAAGAGAGGGCAAGAAAGAGGAAAAAAGCAATTAACACACAGTGACTATTAGGCTAAGAATTCTATTAACCCCACCTGGCAGCTGAGTCCTTCTCCTGGGTTTGGAAAGATGACAATTGAAAATTTCCTTCAAAAAGACATACTCCTTGGTCTTTGTTAAGTGTGTATGTTTAATGGTGGAAAAACTAGTGTTTTAACAGTATTTCTCATTCTCTTCAAATAAACTGACAGGGAGATCTGGCAAGATATGAAACTATTTGCAAATATACTTTGATTAAGGAAATCTACAGCGACATGGCCTCTCCTAAATTCAACCAATCTCTTCCCTCCTCAAAAATCTCTTCCCTCCCCAGCTCAACAAAAAACAACCCAACTGCTTTGCTCCCTTCCCCAAAGGGGAGAACAGAAAAAAACACAACTAAACTGCATTGCTTCTTTTTCATTTACACATACAGAACATACAGTTTTACATGACCAAATGGCATTTTTTCCATAGGCTCCATTTCATTCAATGTCCAGAAAAACAGAGAGTTTAAGTTGAAGCATTTAATTTAATTTAAAACATTAAAGTTTAGAATGTTTGCATTAAAGATTATCCTTTGGGGAACTTTCCTTGAGTGAAAAAGGCAGGACTCCTGCAGATTTAGTAGCAAGCAACTATGTTAATTACCGACTGTCACAATGCCTGAGCACCAGGAACTTGAAGGCAGGTGGAGGAGTCAGTGGAAGAGCTGAGACACTGCCCATGCCTTTGACTCCAGGCATTCATTTCCTCTGTGCCCTGTCTAATGACCAAGCTTTGTGATGCCTGGGAGCATCCTGAACTTAACTAGAGCCATAGGAGAGAAGACAGTAAATTACATCGTGCACATGTTGGAAAACTGGAGGTTAACTAAAGGTGATTAGTTACACGTCCGCTCTTCCACTTAATAGCCAGCTCTTTCCCTGGGCCACAAAGGGATTAGAGCTCAGAGTGAAATTGGAAGTTATAACATTTCCTAAGATAGTTGGTTTTCTCAACCCCATTCCTGCAAATGCACTCTCCTGACATGTGCCAGAAATTCTGCCCAAGGCAGATAGGAAACATCATTTAGCAAAAATCACAACTTAACCCGGCTTATGATTGGTTCTGTTAGGGAGCCACGGCACTACTGGTACCACAAGAAATATCACCTAATTATAGATTTTTGTACAGGGCTGAGTTAATAAATGCCCTGTCAGGCAAAAAATCTGTGTCTGTATTTTGCTCCTAGTTTTGACTGTATCATCCTTGCCCATGGCTGTTCATTGTTCAAATCTCCACAGGTACTAAATAAGCAGTCACTCTGAAAGGTTTATATTTAGGACATCTCTCTTCCAGACTCACTATATCTTTTTGTTTAGGAAACTATTTTAATTACTTAGCAGTGTAACAGTGTTACACTGTAACAGTGGCTTCTATTTTGAACTTTCACTGAGCCATCTACTATGAGAACCGACTTCCACAAGAGAAGAAATTTCATCATCCTCTGGGCTCATAACACGTTACTTGGCCACTACTTAAAATAAATCAAAATGCTCTTACCAGGACAGACATCTCCACAACATCTGATGGCTGAAGGTACTCTGGGTCTACTTTGGGCCAGGACTGATGCAGAACATCAACATCCCAGTGATGATGAGTACAAAGTTTATTCTGCATATGTGCCAAACCTGGAAAATGAAAACAGTAAAACCTTCATCTGTATGGTAACCAGAACATTTGGTCTCTGGAATTTGTTTGACAAATTAGAGCAGCATAAAGTTGACTTTAAAAGCAAGTGCCATAGGAGGAAATAACATTGTTTAGAATAGCATACAACACATTATAAACAGAAAGATATTCATCTTCGAAGCATTTGTTTTATACTATGAGTAAGGATATTAACAATGTGGGCACACTTCAGATTTAAATTAACACTCTATAACTTTGCCAAGAGCACAGACCACTGCTTATTATTTTAAATTGTAATACTGCAACACAAGCTGACCTCTGCGTCTAAAAGTCAACCATAATACTACATTTATTTTCAGTAATGTGACCAGTTTGATTAGAATTTTACTAACAACTGAGAATGATAAATGATTATGGCTTATTTTATCACCTGCAATATGTTTGACAGTTTCTAAATTTGCAAGTCAAGCCACTTGCAAGATTTTCTCTATTTTGTGAAGTATATTTTCTCACAAATTAAAGGTGATACAAAGGAATGCCTTGCGCAGCTTGCTCTCCTTCTTACAATTTTTACATTCTGAAACACTTGATCCTTTGATTTTATTTTTAAAAATTTCTAAAATGGCTATAAGTGATCTCCTTTTATTAAACTGGCTACAGTCTTCCCAAGACAATTAATTCCTGACTTGTTTAAGTAATAGGAGAACAGGATGCAAGTCATTCTGAAGGTCCATTTTCTGTAACTGAATAGAAGCTCCTGAGTGGGATTTATGTTGCTGGTTACTGCAGCTGTTTGACAAAATACGAAGATTGCATTTAACAAGATGCTGTCAAATATGACCAATATTGATGATGATTGCTCTTGCAATTTTCACAGAGTCAGGGGATTTTTAAATTAAAAGCATTCTCTGCATATGAATAAGAACACAGACTAAAACTTTTTATAAGCACATGCTTCATTCAGAACTGCGAAATGTACGTGAAATCTCATCTCGTTTAGAGAAACTCCAGCAAAAGCATAAAGAAAACCCATCAACACAAGACTCACTGGTGAGACCGAGGCACTGAAGCTGTTCAAAACAGCATGACAGCAGCCATAGGCACACACCCAACCCATGCACAGAGCCTACATCAATTCAGCTCGCTGGATTGTTTAGATTAATACAGTAACAGCAAACAGGGACATAAAGAGCATGCACCTTCCTCCAGAAAAATCCACCACATTTTTGTCAGCGCTTTGTCAGACAAAGTGCTTTGGTAAAATGACACACAGCTGTGCTATTTGCTGAATGACTCAGAGAGGGACAGTGGGGAGGACCGATGGGAGCTATTTCTAATGGCAAGCAAGAACATAAACATTTCCTAATGACAACAACTATTTACTAAGTAAATAATTTATTAAAACAGTTCAGTGGCTCTAATTATGTGTATATTTTTCTTTTGCAGCAGTAACTCAGAAACTGAGAGAGCAAATGATAGGAACTCGAGCAGAAAAAAGATCTTCATATTGATGATTCATTATCACATTGACTGTAAAGAAAACAGCTGTTGGATTCTTTCCTTTTTGGCTTTTGAATATCTAGATGACCTCATTTCTTTCCAACTGATCACATGCCTTGTGGCAGAAGCATGCATGCTGGCCACTCCTTATTTTACTGTTGAAGAGAATTTTTCTGACTATTTAAAACCCACTTTCTGATATAAGAGTTTCTATCTACAAAAGCAAAACCAGGGTCACTTTTAATTCCTGTGGAGGCTGTCAGTCCTAATAAACCTACTAATAAAAAATAATTAAAATTTATTCTGGAGCAAAGTGTGAGTAAGCCCAATGTCAAAGTTTTGGTTCATTTTCTTGCTACAAAATGAGCTATGAGCTCATCCATAGAAAAAGAGAGTAGAAAAGTCAACAGAACTAGTTTGAGAAAACAGTTTGACAGGAAACCAAAATGAAGGTTTTAGTTATGTTTCTTGTTTGGCTTCCTGCCTTAATTCACATTTTGTAAGCTGTAGAACACAGAAAACATAATGATTTGGTTTGTATTTTCAAAATTCAACACACTAAACCAGAAACTTCATCACCCTGATCCAGAATGGTGATGGTTCACTTGTGAAGACCTAGAGAGAACCCTTCTCTAGCCTTTCCCCTTCATTCTGAGACACTAGAAAAAAAGCACAGTTTGATACATTAAAAATGGTTCATTTCTGAAACTTCGATTATAAAAACATGAAAAAACTATTTTATTGTCTTACTGTAGTGGAAAGCGCCTAGTGAAGTGCATTTTATGAAGTGCTATGCATAATTTTGTATAATATTTTTGTATAATATTTTTGATGTATTTATGACTACAGATTCTCTTGCAGATGCAGGACAGAAAGCTGAGTATATTTTTATTACTGTAAGCTTTTTAGTTACATGTATCCCTCTGTACACGACAGATCAAAGACAATACTTGTGCTCAGTCTTGAAGCCCTGATCTTGCTACTGGATCTGCTCCAATGAACTTCTACTGACTAGCAAGATAATATTACAGCAAGGTTTCCCTAACTAGTAACTCACAGCATTGGAACCCATTTTAAAACACCAGGTTAAAGAAGTACTATAGTACTGTAAATTAGTGAGTTGATAGAAAGTGGGGACAGGACCAGTCTAACAACTTTTCAGCTCAGGGCAATGTTTTGCTAGCATTACAGGAGTATTTCATAAGCATAATACTTCCCCTAAGGTGCCATTTGACAGGGCAGAGCAGATTCTCACTTCAAAGAAATTTAAGAAGGAAGATGTGGGAGCAACTGTGTATCAGCAAGGCATTAGGACAGCAAGGTAACTCTAGTCTTACAGAAAAAAAGCACTGGAAAATTTATCTGTAAAATTGCAGTAACTGAGCATCTACTTAGACACAAAATTATGTAGGCCAGAGGAAAAGTTGTGATTATGAAGTAAATTGAGAAAGAGCTGGCTTGTGATAAGCCCTGGAACAGAGAGGTTAAAGCAGGGAAGGATATGAAGATGGAAGTTTTAATGGGTGGTAAAAGGAAGCTAATGAAAGCATCTGAAACAATGGCAGTATCAGAGTTTAGGACTAGGAATTTTCAAACAGAAAATGTAAGAACGTCAGAGGGGGAAGTATAAGATGACTGCGAGGGCGAATATCCAAGTACTGCTAATTTTTGGATTTAGTGAAATTGAAACAATAGAAAGGTGTGTCAAGTATAATCCACCACACTAACAGACAAAGCAGGAAAACTTTTTAAAAAGCTCAGAACAGGAATGTGTAAGGGCAAGTGAAGAGACATTTTGAGTGAGTATCTACTCGCCCATGCAGTCTCTTTCTGGTATTGTTACCATGTTAGTTTGTCCTTGATACGCTTTTTACTATTTAATGAATCTCCCTATCTGACAGATTTGGGAAAATAGGATTACATATCTGAAATACCTTTCTGCAGCTCAGGAAGAATATGTCTGTCAGTCATGTGTGAAACAATCTGCAATCTCAAAGAAATGTTAACAGCTGTTTCCAGACAGCTCTGAGAAAAGCTGTATTATACCACTGGTACAGTAGTACAGAACTAAGAAGTGAAAAGCCTGGGTTACTGTAAGCTAGCTGCAGGTTGTGCTTGCAACCCAGCAAACTCCACACGAATCTTTTTAACCTTAAAACAATTTGTCTTCCTCCATTTGAAAGATGCTCTCCTTCCTTTTCCATTATTACTCTTGGAGAAAAAAAAAAAAAAAATTAAATTCCAAATCATATTATGGAATTTGTGAAGGGGGATTTCCACATTCAGGTTTTCAATTAAAACCTGCAGCGTCAATTAGCTTTTACTCAACTCCATTCTTTCAAGAAGCCTTCTTGAGCAAGGGCTGAATTCAGACAAATTCTTGCAACAGAGCTATTGTAGTGACAGTTAAAATATTGCTAAGACAATGATACCATTAAAATTCCCCAAAATTATGTTTAATTTCAGTATTTCCTGAGATGTGTTTATCAAAGGTGTACATATCTTTCATGTGCCATCTCTAATAAAAATTTAGAGACTCACAATAAGCAGTTTCATATCCTTGTCTGAACAGCAAAACATTGTACTACTACAAACAAACTAAAAAAAAAAGTCTCAAATGGTGTCTGTATATTCCTCAGATACAAGGCTTCAGGAAGGAAACTGATTTCCTCATCCTGTTAGTGTTCATAAACTGCCAAGATATCAGCCGGATGAACTCTTCCCACACTGAGGGGCTACGGTTGCTTTTTATGTTTTTGAGCGATAAACCAGCGCACAATTAACAACCACTGCACAATTAACACCATCAGGCTGACACACCACAATTACCAAAATCTGTTCATCCTCTAAGGTGGGAGAAGAGCTTCACACACAAACTGTCATGGGTTGCTATTGTTCAGCTGCTGAAAGGTGAGGCACTTGCAGAGCAGCATTCAAGCAGCTTCCATCAAAAACAGGGGTCCCCTGCTATAGGTGCAATTTATAGAACTAACAATATACAAACTCCTTTTCCTGACCAATTTACGAAAGAGGAAGCAGCATTATCCTGACATTTAGATGTAAAGCCAAGGTACAAAAGGAGAGACTTATTCTCTCTGAGTATGGAGAACTAAAGCACAGAGAAAATGAAACACAGTTTTAGGAACTTTAATTTTCGTACTGAAATTATTTAAAATAGTAAAGCATCATCACTTATACACATCAAAGTTTGAGAAGCTGGTTACAGAAGAGCAACAGGACTTGGTGGAACCAGAGTGCAATTCAAAACTTAGGGAACCTTTAATATTAAATCTCAATCCTGGGAGAGAACTGATAGATGTTGGCTGTTTCAAAATAATACAGTACTTTCACCACAGTGCAGCAGTTAAATGTACATACATTCCCCAATAAAATTGTTTAATAACTTCAGTATAATGCAATGATTACCATGCTAAAAGATACTGTCATTTTCAAATTTAGAAATAAAATTCTCCAGGCAATAATCAATACACAATGTTTTTCTATCATTGCTGCACTGAATTACAGTGCACGTCTTTGGACCACACAAGTAAAATTTTATCTTTAAATGCAGACAGAGGCTGAGAACAATACACTTGCAATTTTTATATGCTTCCTTTTCATTCTTACATCCGAGGGAGATCCAGAAAACGTTTTATCATTTTTATTCTCCAATGATTTTAGTAGCAAGAAAAAACTTCCTTATCTTATATTCAAAATGCTACAGGATTAAACTTCATGTTTGACAAGTTGTTAATTAAGATAACCTAGTGCTCTTTGTCATTTTATCAACCATAGCTGATAATTTTGTATTTCCTAACATATATTAGAATTCCAAGTTCAGAATGCACTCTATGTACAAGTAATTATCCTGGATCTCTTCTGCCTCCATCTCGGCCAATGTGGAAAACAGTCATGCTATTACTTTAATTTAGTATTATTTTAATTAGATGGCATGTCATAGCAGAAGACCAGATGGATGATGTCTGATGCCACTCTTTATTCTAGACAGTTAAACTTCTACTAAGACATTTTAAAATCACTGGAAATAAAAACACATGCAAAAACCTAACCCACTCTCCCTACCGTATCTTCTTGTTTGCATAAGCTCTGCTTCTTTGTTACTGCTTTGAACAAGAGAGGTCTTTCCTTGGCAATTAACATTACAGGGCCATGCACAGCACTGAAATATAATCAGTTTAGTAGCACGGCTCTGCAAACACTTGATGTTTTTTGGGATGTTTTTTGGGATGACCATTGAAAATAAAACCCTTAAAACAGCATCCAAAAGCTAACATTAGGTCCAAAACCACACAGCAGTTTGTGGCCAGCCACAATGCAGAATATATTCCTATCTTCCCACATGTATCTTGGGACTTTTCCCAATAAACTTTAAAATCAGTTGCTTAACTCTGGCATGCACATCCCTTATTTCACAGGCTTTAACTGTATCAGCACCATGAAACTTAGCCCATTTGGTATTCAGATCTGTCTACAACTGTCACAGGTCTTAGAAAAGATACCCTGTCTACCGTTCCCATTCTCCATGGCAGGTTAATTTACAGCATAGTGTCCTTCAGTCTCTGGAACATCCTAAAAGAGTAGGATTTTTATTGGACACCCTTTCGTCTTTTTAGTATCCATCCCTCGAATACAGTTGGCTTTGCTTGAATTCCTGAAAGAAAGTGTTTGTAGTCCAAAGGCTCTGACATAGTTATTTTAAAAAAGGGCTGTTTCCGTCCTGGTGTTCAGCTCTTAATAATGCCATCCATATTCAGGAGCAGTTAGCAGCTGACACATGAATTCCTCATGCAAGTCTTGTCTTGAATTTTTCAGCTATCTCCCTTTCTCTGCCTAGTTTCAAGGAAAAAGAAAGGCAAAAAAAAAAAAGATGTGGGGATGACACAAGGTTCAAGTTTGTTTAACAATTATGACAGAAGGTGACAAGCTAGATAAAGAATTCAGAGGTGACACATGTACTGAGTTACAGATATTTCTGCAAATTTCTTGTCCTTTTGCCTAGAACACCTATATGGAGTTTATAAATACCTTTCCACATCTCTGATGCAATGTGGGGAGCCATAGGTGCAACCATAATGCAGAGTGAAGCCAAAGCATCTTCAAACTCTGTGCTGTGGAGAACAAGCGGCCGAGGAGCTTGCTGAGCGAAAAAGCAAGGAAAAGGAAACAAACTATTAACATTTGGGGCCGGGGGGGGAAGTAGTTTAATTCAGAAGAAAATGCAGTAATAAAACCTAAAATCAATGTCTATGCTAAGGAGAGTGTAATTTCACAACAAATTGGAAACTTACGAAAATGGAGAATTAAGATCACAACTCTTGGTCATGGAGTGCTCTCTAACACTTAGAAGCTAATCCTAAAGTGGCTGATGAAGACCCTTGGGGATCTGCTCTGGCACAGAGCTCTGAGCACACATTCATGTGGACGAGAGTGGCCCTCAAAATCATTTTGAGTGCTGCCTTTTCTTGAAGTGCAATCTTAGGCAAAACCAGAGCTATCTGAGAAGAGGTGAAGCACTTGCATATGACAGTCAAACTGTGCTGAATGCAACATAGATTTTGTTGGGACAAGGTTCGATTGTACAGGATCATAGAGTGGCTTCAGTAAAGCTGAGATTAGTGACAAAGTGAGGTTTTAGAGCTGAAGGAAGCCTTGGGAATGAAAAGCACAGCAAAATCTTTTACAGTTTTATGTTCTCATTTTAGTAAAGTGTCTGGCTTCTTTATACAGAAAATGTTCAATTTCTGCAAAAGGTAACTTGACTGACAAAATTTGAACTTAATTTCCCCATTCAACTTAACTTACAGAAAACATAAAAGACACCGCACTAGAAGTAATCAGATGAACATTTTCTTTCTTTACCTGTGTAAGAGATTACACCCCATTGAAAATTCATCTGCTGCATTCATTTTGTAATCTATCTCTCTAGTGAAACAGCACATAAAATGTCAATACGTGTGAGCTTATGAGAATTATTTGATGTGATGAACACCCATTCTCATCCACTAGAAAATTGTCTGAAACCAGTGATCTGCTTGACCACAAATATTGTCAGAGGGATCTTATCACTTATAGTGCAACCTATATTTGAGTAAGTTTTAGCAACTACTACGCACTTTCAATGCTTAATCCTTGCCCACTGCTCCACTTCCCCCTTTTAACTGGGAGCAAAAGAGGAAGTGTCAGCATGCTATGTGGAAACTTATTCTTCAAAGATACTGCACTGTTGTCTTTGCTCAAGAAATATATCAGTGTTCAAGTATCTGGTTGTCTGAAGGACACTGAGTTGTTTTTTTTTTTAACATTCATTCTACCATCCACTAGCCCCAGATGCCTATGAGTCATTGAGTTGGAGATAAAGAACTGTGTGTTACCTTCCCAACACTATACAGGATGCCAGACTTAAGTTGTCTCAGTACAGCACCTGTGCACAACCTACTTAACTTTTTGTTACGTTCCTTGATTTTGCCAATAAGCACCTCGGAATCCATAAGGTATAAAATGGTATTTCAATAAAGAAGCTAGAACTTTCAAAATTATATTTAATTTCTGGTCTATATCAGGTTACCGTTATATGCCTGAAGGATTGCTCAATCAGATCTAAGAGCAGTAATGAAAGTAATGATAGTAGTTTATTATATTTCATCTATCACCACTGTCTGATAAAAAACATAATCTAAATTAAATATCTTAAAACTTAAGTTCAGCAGTGTAAGCTGCCTTTGAGGACTGACTGTGTGTGATTCTCCTTGCAAAGAATAACCCTTTTAAAATCAGAATGTTTGGTAATTCTATAATGTACTACTATACCTAGCTACCTATGCAACACAGCTAAAATCAAGAGAACAAAGAACAGAACTAAACAAAACACATCCTCTTCAAATTACAGGATGCAGACATAAACATCAGAATCTGGTGGATCTAGTATCATCAAGCTCCTCCTGCAAAACTGTTTATATTTCAGGGCTACAGTGATACTAGAACATGCTGCTTTTGAATGGAGTAACTCAACAAGGCTCTTAGTAATACTGTTTATGAAGTTGATGACATACAGAAAGCTGGACCTGTAGTTCAGGCAGCTCTTGCTTTATAGAAAGACTGACAGAAGCAGTGTCTGAGAGAAAAATACCTTCATTAATATCACATACTTACATGGAGTACATTTGTGAGGCTCATCAACCGGGAAATAGCGGCATTGAACAAGTGATCCTTTGTGAAGTACTCGGTTACCTTGTATTAAAAGCAAAGGTCTGTCATTAATTACTTATAATTCTCAAATTTGGAATACTGGGCTTTTAAATGAAAAACAATTACTGATAATCAATTTCAATTTGTGAAATATGTGCATCCTACCTCTTAAGTGAAAATCACTTTGGTATACAAACACATCATATGTGCAATCACATGTGCAGGGAAGAAAATAAAAATCATACAAAAATTTAACTGATTAGTTTCCCTTCTGCTTCCGGATTTAAAAAGCTTCAATCAATGCTATGAAAAATGTGCATTAGTCACCCTTTATTTCTGCTAATAAAATATCTTCCCTTTGCCCCTACAAGAGGCCTTCTGTCTTGTAAATCCATTTATACTGGTGAAAACTTGATTACAAGATTAGAATGGTAAGTCTGTTAAATGATCTGGAATATCCCTCACAGCAGGGTTTAAAATGGCAAAAGTTTTTATCCACAGAAAATGATTTGAAGTTAATTTTGCAGGTATTTCTGTTTCCTTCTGAGTTTTGGATAATTGAATTGATACTAATCACAGCAGGAGACAACACATAACAAGAGATGAACAACCACATCAGTATTTTTTTCAAGGCCATGCTAATATATTTTCTCCAGTGCCTTTTTTCATTCTATATGAAACAGCAGGTATGAAAATGAGGTACAAAGCAAACAGACCAAAGCTTTTGTTAAGGTAACCTACAAAACTCACCTATGGTTTTGTTACTTGAAATGGAGTTACTCGAATCCCAGATTGATAGAACTTTAATGTCATAACATTTCATTCCTTAAATGTGGCATACATCCTCTAAATAAGTTCTGTCCCACAAGACTTGTAGGTAGATAAAATTATTTACATAGAGAATAGTTCACTTAAAAAAATTAGCTACTCATCTGGGGAAAAAGCTTTTGGCTCTGTAAGTCAGACACATAGTTTTAGCATAAGAAGCAACTTATTTAGTCATTTAGGAACTATGTAAGTGTTTCTTTTAACCTCAGAAATCACCAGATTCTTCTGTTCCCAGATCTTTCTGGCTTCAGCCTTCTCTTTCTTATTCAGAAGCTCAGGATTGGGCATGGTTTCCGAAGTCCTTGCTTCAATAAGTTTGGTTACGAGTGCCCAGAGGCGCATCTGCCATCTCTGAACGCCGGGCATGGCATCAGCTGAGATTTATGAAAGATTTCAGAAACAAATGTCAGTTCCGAGTAAAGAAAAGCGGGATCAGAACAATGGAGTTAAACGTTCTTTTGGAGTTAAACCTCTCTATTTTAAATGAAAGATATCAATGCAATTAAAAATGTCTTTACAAGTAATGCTGAGTTGCTTTAATGGAAAAAAATCAGTAAGATAAAAGTATTTTTCTGCAATGATTTTAAAACAGATATATATATATATATATATATAGCAAGAATACAGCATAGAATATTTACTAAAATCTGTAAAATAACCCAATGTTATGTCAACACTAGAATGCTCATCTTCTGTGTTAATCACTCCACAAAGGAGTTGTATGTGCTCTCATTTTTTGAACTCATGGCAGAATGTGAACATATACACAAGTATGCATACATGTATTTTTTCAAACAGAGAAGTTTCTTTTCAAATTTGATTTTAGCAAGTACGTATACTTTTGTTGCTAGAGATGCTCTTGTGCTAATGTGTATAGGCTCTGACTCTTGGTACCCTCTCTTGACACAGCTTAGTTTGGGGTGGGGAGACTATGTAGCTGTTGACCTTGACCCTGAAGCATCAGTCCTATTCCACGGCTGCTCACACCACAGGAGAGAATGATGCAAAGCCCTGCCTTGACGTCCATCGCTGAAAGGAAAAGGAATCTAGTCTGAAGGGCAATCATCCAAAGGCTATCACATCCAGTAGAGAGAAGGATCATGAGAGCTGAGAACCACTACTAACTGTTCTCTGAATGAAAAAATTTCCTGTCATGGCGTTGCGTGGCAAAGTTTTGGTAGGGAGGTCTACAAGGATGGCTTCTCTGGGAAGTTCTAGGAGCTTCCCCCATGTCTGACAGAACCAGTTGAGCCCAGGAAAATGGGAGAAATAAGGAGAAGGTGTAAATTTGGTTTTACTTCTCATTACTCTCATTTTAATTAGTAATACATTAAATTAATTTCTCAGTCTAGTCTGTTTTGTCCACGATGGCAAATGCTGAGTGATCTCCTTGCCCTTACCTCAACACACAAGCCTTTTGTTGTATGTTTTTCCTCCTGTTCAACTGAAAAGCAAGGAGTGGCAGAGCAGCTTGGTGGGCACCTGACATCCAGCCCAAGGTCAAACCCAACGCAACCTGCTCAATTTCTTTAATATAAGCATTCCTAATTTTGTTACCATTAAAACATTCAGAACAAAGCATAATAATAGATGCTTTTCACCTAACTTTTTATTTTCTTCTCCCATGGAAATATCTTTAGGTTGCTAGAATCTCCTTTTGTTCACATTTTTCAACACTTTTAACATGAGATGATGCCAAAATCTTCCTTTGTATTTCTCAAGTGATAAACAGGTTGGCTTGAATGACTAAATGCATTTTTGCTAGCATTATAACTGCATGTGCTTAGCTTTCTTACAAAATGTTTAACCACCAAGCTCTCGTATACTTTGCAACTAAGATTTGGTACACACTATCCTCACAGTAATTTAATTATTCCATTTTCAAGATCAGAAAATACAGTAAAAAGATGGTGCATCAGCAAATTAGGTGCCTCAGAGAGAACTGTGTACCTTGTGTTTGGGATGCAGTTGTTAAGGCTTGATTCTAAGTGATTAATTTTTTTAAGAGACCTTTTCAAATGCCTAGCTGTCTACTGTTGTGATTCAGTGGTGACAAAAAGCCAGCTGAGAACTCATAAAGCCCAATCTTCCGGTACATGCAACAGGGTAATAATACATAAAGGAACACAAGCGAATATAAAGTGTGACAGACACAACTGAAATAAAGTTTAGTGTAGGCTGAACTATGTGGCAAGAACTTAACATGTGAAAGAACGAAGAAATACACTTTTTGAAACCAGGAATGGAGTGATTTATTAAAGCCTTATGCAACAGGAAGGTGAATGTAAATGAATGCATAAGACTACATTAAAATGTATGAGCTACAGAAGATAAAAGAAATTAAGACCTGTCAGTATGAGGAATTGCATGATTGGAGTAAATAAGTGCATAGGAGGGTAATTCTTAACTTATTCAAGAAGTAAGCTCATAAAAATGTCACATCTAGAAATATTAATTACTAGGAACTCAGATTATCTTCTAATGAGATTCTTCTGAAAACTATTTCATAGTCCAGTTTACAAAAGCCATTGCATGTGTGTTAATAAATGGAAATAACAAAATGTTGCAAAGTTGTATCTGTGATCTGATATGATTAGAAAAAACAGATTATAAAGAAAAATAATTTTCAGTTAATCAGTCATTGCTAATTAAAAAAAGATAATGAGGTCCAAGTTTTCAGAAGAAAATACAACTTAAGAAGTAGCTTTCATATGTGCTTTTAGCTTATAAGAGGTAATAATCTTTCAAGTTTGCCTCTTAGTGACAGCTTTGTGACCCTCTCTCCTTTAAAAGAAACAAGCAATAAAACCTCTTTATGATACCTTTTTGATTAATTTTTTCCAAAACTTGGGCATCAAGAACTGTATTAATTTTGTGTTTAAAATATAATACTTGAGAAAAAAAAAAAAACAACAAACCCACAACAAAACAAACTACAGAAATAAACTGACTTACTTTTAGCATCCCACAAAATGTCTTGTTCTGGAGGAGCAGCGAACAGAATGTAAAGACGCAGGGTGTCAATGCCATATTCTTTCACTATTTCCTCAGGGTCTATTCCATTGTGCTTAGATTTGCTCATTTTTTCCCAAGCAACTTGGAGCTTCTCACCAGTTTTTAAGTGAACTGGTTCACTTCCTAAATATCAAGACATTCAAAAACTACTGAAACAAATTTTGCTCACTTGTTACAGCAATTAATTTTGTTCCCTAAGCATGAGAAGAAACAACTATTGCTAGTGTGCTTTTTTTTTTTCCAAAATAACTTGAAGAGGAATACCACCCATTCCAAACACTCTTTTCCCTCCCAAATTTTTCCTGTGTTAATGTTTTTAACACCAGTAATAACCTAAAGCTCCCACCACATCAGGACAAAATGTCTCCTACCATTTGGAAGCTGTATTTGGCATGTATCTTAAGTGCTGCCTTGACAGCTCCTGATATTTAAGCTTTTTTATAACCATGACATTTAAAACTGCCTACATAGGTGTACTGACTTGATACAATTCTGACCTGTACTTGGCTTTTGTAAATACCAGATTTGTAGGTTCCAGCTGCAGTAAGTTATCCTGAAAAGAGTGTGTTTTCTTTTGCATGAATTTCGAGACAGGCTGGGGCAATTACACTGGAAAAGGTGCAACTGAATAAAACCCTCTGCTAAAAACCCCCAGTCTTTTCTATAAGAAAATAGGGTAGCAGAGAGTGCCAAAACTTAAGACAGTGGATTGGTTGGTTGATTTTTAAGTGTCTTACAGGGTTTGCATCCAGTGAAATCAAGGATGTATGAGAGGAATGCTTAAGAGAGACAAATATGACCAAACCATTTTTGTTGCCACAGGTGCCATAGCAATGACTGATTCAGCTTATGCAGCGAAGGCTCTGCAAAGAACTTGAAAATGAGCACTTTTTCTTACAAGTTTTACATTCCTAAAATCTACTAAATACACCTGCACCTGTGTTAGTTTTGCTGTAATATTTTTGTAGGTTGTCTGTTTGCTGGGACGGGACTAACTGGCTCCATTCAGCAGGCTGCTGAGCACTGTCTTAACAAAACTGACTTTTGATCTTTTGGACTACGCTGGAGCCAAAGTAACACAGCACTGTTTCTGTGTTTGGATGCAATCAAAAGCTGCTGCATTAGTAGAACCTCTGTGTACTCAGCAGTACATGTGAATTTGAAACTCACAGTTGCTCTCCAGTTTAAATATTAGAAGGATTAATTTTCTCGTCCAAATTTTCCCAGCACTGAAGCAGTCCCTGGCTTTAGGGACACACCTATGCTGATTTTCCCATGCAGTTTCTCTTACCAGTGAGATCAACCTCCTCTCTCTTCAAACACTGGCCTGTTGTTGCTAGTCTGAATGTCTGATTCTTGATAAGACCTTGAACCAAGAGCTTATGGAAAGGTTCCCTAAGGATGCAAGGAAAAAGAAATTTCGCTGTTGAAAAAAGCTGCCAGAAGCATACTTTATGATAAGCCTCAGGTGTTGAGCCAATCAGGCACAATTTTTTAATGAAACAATATTTCAAGTTGACTATAGATAAATAGTTGTCACTTTAGAAAGAGTATTTTGTTCATTGATTCATGGTGGTTGGCTGGCAAGCCTTAAGTACTTATTTGCATTCTGCTCACATTCTCGTACCCTGATTTAGTACTAAGTTATTCTAACATCGCTTTTCAAATTAGCATATGGATAATACACAGAAGTTTCTTGGCCAACAGTGCAATTTCCCTAACTTCAAGCTAAATCTCTTCTGTAAAAGCATTCAAGTACCTGTCCTCAATGTCATACAAATATTTAGTTCTACCTTCTCCTCTGAGGAGCACAGGATTTTTGTTGTTGCACATTTCTTTCTATAAACAGATAAGACAGTTTCTCTAACATAAGCACCCACATGCCTTGTCCCTTTGCAGAACTAGCCAGGAAGGCCTGGCTGTATGGAAAAGTACACTAGAAAAAGGGCAGTGCTGTAAAGTTCATATCTCAGTGCATCAATTTTTTAGCACTTAACTTTTCTAGCAAAATTTACATCAGGGAGAGTAAACTCCCATGAAATGAGTATATGACAGGGCTAAAAAGAGCCTTGAAAGGCAGTAGTGCACTCAGCAAGAAATAAACTCTAAGTAAACACTGCTCTGGTTGACACACTACTGTGGCCCCCTCCTTTAATGATCTCGCATTTCTAATGCATTGAGTCACATGTCTGTCACTGTTTTCACAAAAAAAAAAAAAAAAAAAAAAAAAGGCAACAAAATTAATCTCTAAAGCTTTTGAGCTTTTGGTTCCCACTCAGTAGAACAGGAAAGTAAGGCTGTTCTAACACAGCTTTAAGAACAGGAGGGGCCAGGGAAGGAGGTATGGAGCCAGTCCCAGAAAGCATATACAGTCTGGAAGCCTCCTCATGGGACTCTCCAACACAGGGACATCAGTGACCATCATTTTGGAGGACATGATCATCAGCACTGGTTAAAACTGACTTGCACCTCCTAACGCTGACATATGTGTGCAACATTAAACAATATGAATTTTCTGTGCTTTTACCTAATGAAACCACAAACGTGTACAAAACAACTTATGCAGAAAGGATGCATTATTCCTATTAACTTTTTTTTTTAAAGCCAGAGTATACCTATCTAAAAAAGAAGTAGTAAAACCAGACTTCCACATTTTATTTCATGTGTGCAAAAGTCATAATCCAAAACATGACTCACTGTTAAGGAATTAATATTTTACATTATTAAGAAATATAAATTACATGACAATTTATCTCATGATTTAAAACACAATAATTTAATAATACAATTAAAGTATTATTAAATTATATAACAATTAGGCATGTTTCTACCATATTAAAGCAGTTCTCTTCCAAGTACTAGTCCTTAAACACTTTTGATGACTCTGAAGTAAGAAGATACTTGAAAACACAACTATAAACTGGGAGAGAAAGTGACAGGCTTCATATTTTATCTTCAACATGTTCAAGTTTGAACATGAGTTTCCTTCCTTGCATATTTTGTATACTTCTAAATATTGTGCAAGTACTGGCACATATTGATGTATCACTCAGTCACAAAGAAGTATGAGTCTCTGCCACGCCACCTGGTTTTATCAACAATGTTAAGTAAGAGCAGCAACTCAAGCATCTCTATAAATATTTTGTAGAAAATACTTCAGAAGTTGACTGAAAAATCTTGTTGTTTAGAAGTAAAGGAACTTAAGGGAATGAGAACTGAAGTTACATTTTGACAGTAAACCCATGAAAAACCATTTAAAAAATAGGAGGTAAAAATCGTCTAAAATACCAAAAAATTGTTACAAATTATCCAAGCGAATTAGAAGGTAAAAACTGGGAACAAAAACTTTGTACCCCTATCAACAACAATGGTGGAAAAATGCTTCAGGATGTAACAGTTTGCTACACATTTCTTCTGTCTCTACAAACTAGAGACATTACACCACAGGAAAAAAAAAATTCCCTCCCTATCATTCAGTACTTCAGTCTGTTTAAGATCTCAAACAGTTATTAAAATAGCTACACTTCCTGCTATCTAAAGTAAAGCTAATGAGGTAGCCAGATCATCCAAACCAGATAGGACTCTCCACTGGAAGTGATTTTTCAAGGAACACTTATTTTTAATGACAAAGAGTTAGTTCAGATCATATGCCAAGTTACTAAAAACTGAATGCAGGAACAAGCATTTCTTATTTTTGTTTATGCTGACAGAGGCTACAAAAATGCAATACAAAATACATTACCAAGTATGGGGAAAAAAACCCCCAACCATGTGTTCCTAGTGGAAGACTGCAGGAGTATGGAGACATGCCCAGAATGAGAAAGCCAGAGCTCGTCTGCTAAACACAGGGCTCTAAACCAAATTGAGGCCTGCACTGAATGCACAGTGGTTTAGGCAGTGTTGTGGTGGCTCCATCTCATGTTCACATGCAGAGTTACACTTGAATTCATGTTAAAACTGCACACCTCAAACATTCCCTTTCAAAGGCAGGGATGCACTTCTTGGCTGGGTAAAGGAACTGCCAGGGGCTGCAGCACAGCAGGGATGATGCAAGTCTGATATAAATAATACTAAATACTGCAGCACCTGGTCATGGCATCATAAATACCTCCTGATCCAAAACACCAAGAAAAACGAAATTAAGCCATTTTCAGACACACTGACATTTCTGGCACAGAAGAGGTGTCTGGAGTTCCTTTGAATGCTTGGTCATGTTTCATATTGTAGGTATAATGGAATGGGATAGGCCCTCACTTGCCTGTGAAGTTTCTTTGTGCTCATGCTGGAGCATCGGCACTGAGACCTTGACCATATAACAGCTTTTGATCATGTTGCATGTCCCACCTGCAAAGTGTGCCTGGCACCTCTGAGAAGGATCAGCTGTGCTAGCCATGAAGACTGTAATCCATCTTTTCCTTTCTCTAATGTTCATATACAGGTTCATCTCTATGAGAGACCAATCTCTCTGTACAGGACTATGCAACGATGGTAGGACCAAGCGTGACAGCGATCACGAATTCCTGCTCAGTGCCATATTCTCATGCTCTTTGCTTTGCTCTGTGCAGGGTGAGCAGCAGGACTTTCAATCCTAGTACAAATTACCTGACTGGAAGAACTCTGTGGAGCCTGCTACAGTGATAAAATAGTGAATCCAGAAGAAGGGATAGCCCTAGCAAGGCAGCTCAGTGCATGTACTTGCACCCTGCACCTCTAGAAAGGCTGAGAGAGCCCAAGTGCTGTGCCCTGGAGTGAAGGCAAGACCAGGTCAGTCACTACCAGCTGAGTCCAGGGAGCTGTGAAACCTGCTGTTAGATACAGCTGTGCAACCTTATGGAGGTGACTGAAGGATGTGGAAGCTGATAATTTTAGGCAAAAAACCCCCCAAAAAACAACAAAACAAAACAATACTGAATGTTCAAGATTCCACACAGTTAACAGCTGAGTGCTTTTGCTTAAAATCAGCACTAGTGATAAGGTCCTAAATGAATGCAGAGAAGCTCCAGCATTATTTCTTCACGGAATAAGCTATTTCTGTCACATACATATCATCTTTTATTCTGTAACTCAGCTATGACTTCTCAGCCTTCTTACTCAGCAGATTCACCCTCTATCAGAGTCAAATCTGCTGACTTAACGGCAACAATAAACTTTTTTTATTGCTTTATAATCCTTCAGAGAGAAATGTGCTAGATTCAATTTCCAATTATTCATCAGACAGAACTGATTACTGAAGTCTAGGGCAGAACCAAATTCTGTGTAACTTGTACTTGCACAGCTGAGCAGGTGTAACCAAGAGTGTCAGCACATGCCTGGCATGGTGGATTCAGCTGGAACAGAGGAGGAATTTTCTGGCCCCAGCTGCCTACCTGGCCCTGCTCCCAGCAGTGGTCACAGCTGGGAGGGCTTGCTGCCTTGTGAATTTTTTATAGAACCAATGCATTTTACAGACCAGACTGCTAGAACAAATTGACATCAATTTGGGCTTAATCTGATAGCACATGTATGAATACCCAGAGGGTACCACTTATTCTGCCTTGTCATTACTGAGAAATCGAGCAGCATTTTTTTCCCACTGTCTCCAGTCCAATGCATTAAAAAATAAAAGACCAATGCCTCATCTTTAGGGGTTATTTAAGCTATATTGACACCTTTACAATTTTAAATACCTACAAACACTGCATTTTCAATGAGGGTACGTGTGTCTGTAAATGCCTATTTCATACACGTTGCCTATAACATTTCTGTAATAATCATTACACCGTATTTGGAAAGATTGCTTTGAAAATCCAAACTACAGGAATTTTAATTTCTGTTTTCAACTGCATTACTATATTAATAACCATTAGTACATAATTAAAGACTACCCAGAAATATTTCAATGGGTTTGAAAGAGGATAGGAGCTAAAAAATGAAATTTTCCATAAAGAAAACATACCAAAATGAAAAACTACTACAGATAAGTAAGGGAATCATAAACATTTTTAAGGATGCTAGATGACACTAAACGGTGGCAGCCCTCGTTAACTGATACGTAACAATTTTATTTATTTAATCAGCGGAAAAGACCTACGCTACTAGAGAAAGATTGAAAATGCACAAGAGGGCAGTGTTTTTTAACATTTTAGCATTTTCCCTCAGAGCTGTGAGCTTTGACATCATGACTTCGAGCTTCCTAACGATAAGCCTGTTGTTTCTAATTACACTTCTCAGATCTTTCAGATCAGCCCTTGAGCAGTTCAAACAGAAGACTGAGCAAAAGTGGCTTCTGATTAACACTAAAACATTTTTAAATACATGGTAATATTTATAAAGAAGTTATGATTTCCATAATAAACCAAAATCCTAATTTGACTTCATGGCTTCAAAGCAGCTAATTCTTTACCTTGCATAGAGCTAAAGCAAGTGAACAATTTTGTGCATGATGATGAATTTGTTACAGTCATCTTGCAGTCTGGGCACATATGTAAGCAGTTCATACACCCAGCCCTCAGGGCAATGCTGTAACAGATCTTCACAAGTGCAACAGTTCTTGAGATTGTATATGGTGCCAAAGGAATTCTTCGCAGTCTCGCAAACTGCTTCTACAGAAAGCAATTTTTTTCTGCCGTTGTCACTAGACGTAGTCAGTGCTTCTTATAGACTTTTTTTCATTGAAGGTGGAGGTTTTTTCTGCAATTTACCATATTTAGATGAGGCTACACTAAACAGCTTTTGTGCTACTGCTCTGTCACACCAGAGTGTGAACAAAACACATTCCAAAGTAATGCAGCTATACAGAGTCAAAGAGTCCTTAGAATAGTGCAGGTTGGAAGGGACCTTTGGAAGTCATTTGGAGCAACTCCTTTCTAATATCAGATCTAAGTTCAGGTTGTTCAAGGCCCTGTCCAGCTGCATTTTGAAAATATGCGATGATGGAATTGCCACAATGTCTCAAGTCAAATGGTTCCAAGTCTCATCACCTTCCCTGCCAAAACTGTATTTCTTCTCTCCAGCTGAACCTTGCTGCAATCTGTGACTCCTTTGCTTTCTCTGTACATCTCTGAGAAGTGTCTGGTTCTTTGTCCTCTACAAACCTCCCTTAGGTAGCACTAGATAGCGATTACATTCCCTCCTTAGCCTTCTCCATGGGGAACATACTCAACTCCCTTAGCTTCTTCTTGTACGTCGTATGCTCCAACCTCTGACAATCGTAGTGCTCCTCCACTAGACCCTCAGCAGTTTGACAGTGTACCTCACACTGGGGTGAGGGCCTCAAAACCAGACACAGCATTCCAGCTCTTCCTGAATGATGAGCAGAGATAACCAAAGCTGGACATGGTTTTGCTACAGAGTATACCATCATGCCAGCTGCTGACCCACCTCTAACCTTGTGTTCATCAGGACCCCTAAGCCCTTCTCTGCTGCAATTCTCTGCACACAGATGGCACAGCCCCAGCTGCTCTGTTGCAGTCATGGTAAAAGATATGCACAGCTCTCTCCTCATCCACAGATGGAATCACCTCACATAGAAGGAAAGCAGATTAAGTGGGGCATAACTTCCTCTTGGTAAATCCATGGTGGCTGGTCCAGTCACCTCGTCTGTCATGCCTGGAACCTGTACGTGTCTGGTTTACTTAACTGAACCCTAACTCAATCCTGCTCCACAATGGGCAGTATCTCTTGCTTTCAAACTTTCCTACTAAGCACAGGCCTTGACAGCAAAGGCCAAGGCAAAGACTTTGCTTTATACTTAGGCTCTTTGTTGGATTTTGCATCAGGCCAATCTCTTCCTTGGTGTTCTTTTCAATGTATGTCCAGAAGCTCCTCTTACTACCTTCACGTTCTTCACCAGCTTCAAAATCTGATGAGCTATGACCTTTCCATAATCCAAACTGCCTATCCAGTAAATGCATCTACATCCCTCCAGGGGTAGCCCACCCTCACTTCCACTTTCCTTGCACTTATTTTGGTCTTCTTAAGTAAGGTCACACAGGAGGTCCCTCTCCAGTTCAGCTGGCCTCTTTCCATGCCTTTTTTTTCTTGCACACCAAAATGAACGACTTACTTTGCAAGAAAATCTCTCCTGCCCTGTGATCTCACTTTATGTTGACAATACTTCAGCCACTAATGTGGTTAATGTCATTGAAGACATTAAGAATTTGACTAGCAAAAGAACATTTTGCTGCTGTGTGTTACAGCTCCACTAGATGGCTGATGGATTAGGATTGTAAAATCTTCTGTAGAATTAATAAGCCTAAAATTGCTTGTAAGAGAAAGCTTTAAAATTCTCTGCTTGAAGGCATAGCACCTCTGAGAGGAAGGGTCTGCTTTGAAAGGCCCAATCTGAGAGAGAAGAAACAGCCTTCCTGCTGCAGCTACACAAGCTGCAGACAACAGAGTGAAACACAGGTACACAAATCATCTAAATCCAATATTTCCAACACAGCTTTCACTACAAACTATTGCACAGCCAAGAATGAGTTATGAAAACACATTGCCTAGCTTCATCAAAATTAGGAAATACCTTGGGGAAACATTCTGCTAGCTGCAGTAACTTATCCATCCTTTTCTGTCTCACAACTACTTAAATTTTAGTTTTGTAACAAAACTACAGCATTTGAGTGAGTTCAGTGACATATATGTTTAAGCTCCTCTTTTATGTCAAGTTTTTAGAGGGGATACTTGTAAAGAATGAATTTATATGAGTGGTGGTTGAGAAATTACTGAGCAGTTCTTCTCATGGGGCTATTTGTTCAAGTCATATTGTAATCTATTCAGTCATCTCTGCTGATGGAAGAACAGGAAAGACCATGGGCCAGAGTTTCATTGTTCTGCCACTAGTACTCTCCAAACTGAGGATGGCATTTTAGGGTACAAAAAAGCTGAATTTCAGTGGAAATGCTAAGCTCAGAACCTATCTGAGAAGACAAAGAACAGAACAACAGATGACTCACCTTCTTCCATCAAACTTTACCTCTAACCAAAACTGAGAACAGTGAATTAGGCTATAGCAACAGCATCAACAAGAGTAATTAAAAATAATTATATAAAATTTGTTAAATAAAAAATAAATTGACATGAGATAAATATATAGCTTTTGGTATCAAGAAGCGTTTTGTACTGCTCAACACTAATAATACAGTGACTTATAAGAGTGCTTTATTTTTTACATATGCATGGTTCCACTGAAATTAATGGCATTACTGGCAGGAAGTTACCTAATTTGAAATAATAGCACTACACAGAATGCCTGAAGTTACTAGTTGGTGCATGCTTTTGCAGGCTGGAAATCTACAGCAGCATTTTATCACTTGCTCTGACCACTTAATACTCATGCAATAAAAATCTTTGTATGAACACATACAGGAAGTGCAACCCACTGTGAGAAACCAAGTACTGACAAAGCAGGAAAATTCAGGCTTATCCAATGTAATGTTCCACTGTCACAATAATGTTCACTAACACCCTTGCAAGTCACATAAAATACTAAAGATTTTAATAGTAATATGTAAGGCTTACTTGTGTTTTGTCATCTTTAGATCATGGCAAAAATGGCTGAAGAACCTTGCATAGAATAAGTGCATAACTGCATGCTCCTTTCCTCCGATGTACAAATCCACAGGCATCCAGTAGTCTGCTAAGTCACTATTAAAGGGCCTAAAACCACAAAATTATAGAAAAAATCCGATGTTGAAAAGAAAGATCAGTGCTACTAAAGTAGCTCATCATCCCTGACCTGACAACTCTGTTTACTGAGAGCAATAAATGTGTAATAAAACTTTCATTTTTCTATCAGATCTTTTTAATTTTTTTAAGAAGTTAAATGCTTTTTATAGACAAAAATTTAATTTCCACTGAGATGTAGAAAGATTATGTTCCTATATTTCAGGCAAGCAATTACCTGAGAAAGCAGTGAAAATGCTTGACTGCTCTTTAAATGATTTTTTTGTAAATACTCTGTGGCCGGCTTTAAATTTTTTAGTATTTATCATGCTTTATATACAAATATACTAGAATGAAAGAGAAAAGACATGACCACTTAAAACTAGTTGATTTTTTTTAACCGACTGCTTGCATTGTTGCCATTAGAGGGCAATGATGCAGTTTAAGGCTGCAGAACCCTCTGTAGAGAGAGACGGGTCACAGCACTCCAACTGAAGGATGCTCAATGAAATGACAGTAAATTTGTTATTCAGAGCATATTTACTACGTCGTTGGAGGTCACCTGAATGGTTTCCCAACATTGCTTATTGATTCATTACATATTTCCATGTCTTCTGTAGTGGGCCTGCGAAATACCATTTTTACAGAAGATCTTCTCTATTGTAGGCTTCAAACCTCCGCTCCAATAAATCTACTTGTTTTGCCAGTCTGTCTGATTATTCCATCTGTAATTTTTGTTACAGTGACACTTTTTTCCTCACAGATGAGCCCAGAAGCAAATCATGGATTTGGGATTCATGTCTTTGGTGGAACAAATCAAACTTATCATAGGGTTCCAGAATCAACAGAATAATTCTCCTGAACTGTAGACCAGTGAAATATGGTTTACGGAAATGAAGGGTTTACATTTTAGCTTAGTTAAAAGAACTAACTAAATAAATCAGATGCAGGCAGCAATTTAGGGCAGAAGTCCATATAAATCGCCTCGTTTCAGTGTAAAACAGATTAGACTACACTAAGCTGTTACTTTGACAGTCGGATGTTACATCTGACTATTTCTTCTTCAACTTCTGGAAAAGTCCCTCTTGCCCACACACAAAAAATACTTCAGTCTGTCATGGAGAGGAAGCAATCTGCCTAACCCAATAGTAATAATACATTCGTGCTACCACTAGAAAATAATTAGAATTGGAATGAAATAAAAGTGTTCACAGAAGATTTTTCTCTAGTTTAACCAAAGTAGTGCTCCCAATAAAAACAACAACAACAACAACAAACCCAAAAAATCAGCCTAGCAGTATTAAGTCACTGAGTATATGCAGTATACTACAGAGTCTTCCCAGACACTGCTCTGCACAATAAATAAACAAATACATGCCCAAACAGCCTATCATGTGGTATCAATGTTTTAAAATGCAATTCTTCCTGTCTTCCTCAGACTATATAGTAGGGATGTTGCACTAATTCCTCTTTGGAAAAAAACAGCTATCAAGCAGCGTTACTACAGGCAGACTATGAAGCAGAAAAACAGCTAAATAACTACATCTGTCTTCCCATACTCTCCATGCTGCAGACACTAGTCCACAGCACACGAAAAATCTCCTTTCATTAATTATGCATGTAGTGGAAGTGCTGACACAGCAGGAGATTCCTGTGATGCCTCTTCACTTGAGGTCTGCACACAAGGAAACGGCAAGAGTCACTAGAATTCAAAAGAGGAGAAGTGAAGGTGCCAGGCTTGGCAGCTGGATGTTACATTGGACTATTCCTCCTCTTACCAGAGGAACAGCACTGCCTGTCCACACACTGAACTACTCAGTGCATTGCCAGGGAGGGTACATTCCATGCAATTTGCCAGTCTCAGAGTCATGGCAGGATGTCATTCCTGATGGCACCATCCACTAAGGACTTCAGCTCCTCAGCTGAAAATTTTCTCTGTGCCCTTGCCCATAATTCCCATTCATGCAAATTTCTGCTCCTTCCCCTGTAGTTCCTGTGCTTACATAGTTGTGTTTAGATATCTTGCTCTTCCAGATCTCCTGATATAGGAGCAATCAAATACCACATTTTTAGATCAGCTCCATATATTGTCCTGGTTTTGGCTGCGATAGAGTTCTTTTTCTTCTGAATAACTGGTACAGTGCTGTGCTTTGAATTCAGTATGTGAACAATGTTGATGACACACAAATGTTCTGGCTATTGCTGAGCAGGGCTTACCATAAACCAAGGACTTCTTGGTCTCTCATGCTCTGCCACAGAGCATGTGTACAAAGAAGCTGGGAGGAAGCACAGCCAGGAAGGTTGACCCAGACTGGCCAAAGGGTTATTCCATACCATAGACTGTCATGCCCAGTATATAAACTGGGGGACTTGGCTGGGAGGTGCCAATCACTGCTAAGGGAAAGGGTGGGCAGCGGTCAGCAGGTGGTGAGCAATTACACATTGCATCACTTATTTCTCCTGGGTTTTCTCTCTCTCTTTCCCCCTCTCCTTTTTATTATAATAATTATTATCACTACAATATTTTACTTTGTTTCAGTTATTAAACTGTTCTTATCCAAGCCGTGATGTTTATTTTTTTTCCTCCTCCTGACTGTCCTCCCCAGCCCACAGGGTATGTTGGGCAGTGAGCAAGCAGCTGTGTGGTACTTAAACACCAGCTGGGGTTAAACCACACCACCTACCCTGTGCTGTGCTCAGGCCCAGAGGGGAGGCACATAATGAGGGCAGTGCAGGTGTTTACACTGCCAGCAGGCTGCAGCTAGAAGCTGGAAGCACCTGAGTGTGTGGTCTCTTTGTTCCCTGTGTAGCAGGCTTTCCCCCAGTGTCCTTGTGCCTGCAGCCCTCACCTGTCTGTGTTGTGAGGGTCAGTGTACCTCAGGTAGTACCAAGCGGAATCCACAAACGTATCCATGGTATCGACTTCTCGCCGTGCTGCTGCCTTGCACCTGAGCAAGAGAGGAGAAAAGCTTTTTTTAGATAAGTGACAAGCTTAGAAAAAAACCCAAACAAACATGGACAGAGTGGCCATAAAGACATTTAGATTGAAAACTGAACAGTCTGAAGAGTGACATGTTCAGAAGAAGTCCAACAACAGTAACAGTACTGACGTTTTTCCTCTCCCTCCCAAAACGCAGCAAAAGCAAGCAAAAAAAAAAAAAAAAAGCTTAAGCAGCCATCACATCCAGCAAAATAGCAGAAGATGGCACTGAACTGGACAGCCCTCTCAATCATGGAATTTTTTGGAACTGCCATTTAAAAAGATACCAAGCACAGACAAGCATACTTTGCCATAAAGTTAATGGGCACTGAATATAGATCACACTCGTTAGGCACCAGCAGATTTAGCAGAAAGGTCAGGTGGTTGCCTCTCATTGATTGTCTGTACAAAATGGTCTTTGCAGATTCCATTTATTATCTCTAGAAAAAATTAACTTAGTTTAATTTCAGCTTTCACTGAGATCAAATCTCTTCAAGACCTTGTAGCACAATTTTAATTTGTGATTACAGCAAATTGATTTTTGCTTGTAATTATATTGGCAGCCCTAAAGGAACAGTTTCAAAATAGGTTTTAGAAGCTCAGGTTACTTTCTGTTAACTTCTTGAATATTCATTGTTTGTGGGAGCCAATAATCACATTTAATAAACTTCCATTGGTTGTAAATGATCCCTCTTAAAACTCTTACTATTAAACCAATGGGATTATTCGAATGTCAATGAAACTTTGCAATCTGTGACACTCTTGAACATAAATGCCACTGATTATATGTAAGAAATGCACACAGAATATAATTATATGTAAGTTTAGATGTATGTATATGTGTAGTAAGTATACATAATAAATGGGGACTGGCAGTTTCATATTTACTAACTGCATATTTAGTCTCTGATCAGTCTTGATGAGTGAGCTGCAACATGTATCTCTGCTTGTCTGCCTGATACTTCAGCTTGGCTTGCCGAGGCAAGTTTACAAGAGCATCACCACTTAACACTTTTCTTCATTCTGCCTCTGGACCTGCTCCTCCTCTACATGCAGGTTTTTCTTCCAATGAGAGTAATGTAATAAAGGACTTTTACTTCTAACTGCTTTTTAGTGTATAATAACAATTTTATTAAATTGTACACATAAGCAAAGATTTGACCAATGTAAAATAATGGCTTTTCTGTCAAAAGTAAGAATACTTTACAGTCATTGAACCATAATTATATCTGCTTCATGCCTCTGTGTTCTAAATGGACATGGCTCACTAACACAGAGAGAGCATGGGCATCTTTCAGAGTTTATACCATTTATATCAATATTGTTATTACAGGCACAATACTGTAATCTCATTAGACAATCTTCAGATTACTAACACAATTACCTGGACTTGTGTAACAAAGAATAACTTGGGTATCTCCTCCCATTTATGATTGTTAACATTATTGTCACTCAAAAACTCAGTCTTGTATCTTTCCATTTGGCTTTCTTTATTAATTCTACATATTAAATGAAACTAATAATAAACCCCATTACTGGATGGAAGAACTAAAGGAAGGGATGATGTAACTTCTTGGGGCAAGGAAAAGCAAGGATGACTGTACACAAAAAAATAGATCAAATGATTTGAAATTGTAGCAGCCATGGATGAGCAATACGGATGATAGCTGTCAAATAGGTGAGAATTAGGAAGAAAAATAAAGATCAGAATTAAAAAAAAGTAAATTTCAGCAAGCTGCTACATTTTAGGCTAAGAAAAGAATCCTGGGTGACATTGTTTTGAACTAAACAAATGCCTTTGATTAACTTCTATGCAGTGCAGGCACAATAACTATCCAGAAACCATAAGGATTTGCTATACATCAAAAGTACGTTATTGCCTGGTAAACAACAAAATAATTTTCAACTAATGTTGTGGGGGGAAGCCAACAGTGCATACAGTGACTTTCAGTCACAACAGGAAAATTTTCAACTGAAATTAGGACTTGTGGACCAAGGCATTTCTGGGGGCTTTACTAAAACTGTGGATCTTACTCAGTAAAGCTTCACTGCAAAAGTCACACTTTAAAATACATTACTCTGTGCAATTTCAATAGGCACATCTGAGAAGAAACTTTCTGTGCAGAAACATGGGAGCAAAGGTGCGTTTTACAAAAAATCACGTTATCAACAAAGTTCAAAATACATGTTTCCAGAGAACCATGGAACTGCTAATATTAAAATAAATTTAGATGTTACGAATCTGCTGAATTATCAGTGAGAGCCCTATTGCCAATTGTAAGCCTGAGTTCCCTGCCTGGCAGCCTGATAACATACTTCCCTTTTGGTCAATCTGCTAGGAGCACCAATGCATTGCACTGCTGATGTAAAACTTCTCTGGGATACCTCATGTTCTACCAGTTCATCTCACAAAACCTATAGGCAAACTTCAGTGTACAGGGTATCTAAGCAGTCCTCAAGATTACACAGTTGATTTTTACAACACATCTCTCACGACATAATTCCAACTTTTTATTGCTTGAACAGATGGACTAGAAATAATAAGGATTACAGCGATGACAAGATGCATTTACTTTCAGATCCGAATTACATGCTATCTCTAAGGTACGGATTCATGATAAAGATTTATATAGCCGAGGGAACACTTTATTGTTGACTACTGCAAGAAAATGAACACAATGTTAGTTTCCTTAACAAGAGAACTAATTTAGTAATCACTATAAGCTTTATATGAACACCGATGAAAGATAATTAAAATAACTGTAGTAAATGAAGTGAGAAATACTGTTAAGGAAGGGGAAATGAAGAAAATGATTCTGTTTTCCCTTTGTTTCTTTCCTCTAACTTAAAACCAGTGAGTTTTGTTTCAGCTTGTTATGAAAAAATAGCAGTGGGCATTGAATGTTGCAGAAAGAAGGAGCTTTACAGCGCGTATAAGAAAAAAAATCCCTGTGCTGGGTCAAACTAAACATCATTCTGGAGTAGCAGCCTGTCTCAGAGCAGTCACTTGCCAGCGCTTTGGGAAAGCGCACAAGAAACGGGCAGGTGTAAAGTCATCTCTCGCAGGCTGCAGCAAATACAGCACTGCCTTACCTCGGGCAGGAGCAGTTCACCCATTCCGGGACGCTTTCCAAAGGTGAGGCTCCCTTTCCTGTGAACGTGGTCACATTGGGCAGCACCACAGGTAAGTCTCCATAAGGCACGGGCACAGCGCCGCATGCCTGGCAGTGAATGATTGGAATGGGCGTTCCCCAGTAGCGCTGTCGAGATACCAACCAGTCTCTCAATTTGTCACTCGTTAGGTCGCCACCTATTCTTTTATTTTTGGCCTGCTGAGTAACAGCTTTTAAAGCCTCCTGCCGAGTCATGCCGGTGATCTGATTGAAAAAAAAAAAAAAGAGATGTGGAAAAAGAAAGAAAAATTTATAGTTGCTGTCAGTGAGAGTGCAAGGACAAACAAAACCAGTCAGTTTTCTGAGAGTCAAATAAAATAATAATTTCCCTCTTGCCACTGGTTAACATCCTGCTATCCAAGAAACTATTCATATAACAACTGCTCACTTGAAACTTCTTGCTTAAAGGATCATGTTCTTGTTAGTCTGAAAAGAAGGTGGCTAAGAAAGAGTCTTGTAGACCCCTTCAGCCATTATTGGCAGATATCTGCATTTACTGCTGATATCTTTATCAGTTGCTCTACGCCAAAACTTCCAGAATTCTATCGTGAACGTAGAGACTGAGGAAAATGCAAATGTTAAAACAGTTTTCCTTCTCCTGTGCTCATTTCAGGTTTTTCTTTTCTTGCTTTCACATACATTATAACCACTTACACCCTACCTGGGATGTAATGTGTCTGCTATTAAAACACGTATTTTCAAGAGCTCTATTTTAAGATAAGATTCCTATGTCTCTTGAGGCATTCAGGATATCACAAAGGCTGAAGCCACATTTCAATGACTTTGTGGAAGAAGGACTAGTATGTTTTAGGTTAAAAATCTACTGAGATTATGAAATAAGAATCAAACTCTTAACATAGGTTAAATAATTCAGTTTCCATTATACAACTAAGACCAACACAGAGGAAAGTTTAACCTTCCTCCCATGTACAAAAGGAAAAAACCTATTTTATTGCTACAGCAGAGCAAACGTATTTCATCATTAAATTATTCCCAGAAATTTGTTAGCATAAGCTTGGCTTGATGTTAAAAAAAAAAAAAAAAAAAAAAAAAAAAAAAAAAAAAAAAAAAAAAAAAAATTCCCTTAATCATACAAAGTATTTGGCACGCTTGAGAAAACAGATTTAGTTTGCATTGTTACTGGAAGTTGGAAAGAAATCCATACTTATATACCCACCTCTGCAGAATTAATGACCTTCTCCAAACCATTTGGCAATGTCTCAATGACTTCAGTGAAAGAAATGCCCAGATTCTTAGCCACTGCAGCATCTTCTGCACTAGTACTAGGAATTCCTAGAAGGGATGAAAAACCATTTCATTTCTATGGCACTCTCTTCATTACGACTTACGTTTTCACAAAGAAGTTAAAGAAAATTATTTAAGAACATTAAAAATATATTTTTATTCTTTAAGTAGCGGAATTCAAACAGCAATAATTACAAATATATTTCTCAGTTCCTCTGTAATTCAAATGGTCATTAATGTCCTGTCCTTCTTTTAGAGAAGTTTGAAAATTTGACGGTTCTGAGAAAACTAAATATAAAGCTATAAAATTTGGATAGAATTAAAGAATTTTCAATATAGCCATATTATCTAAATGTAACATATTTAAACAATACAAATTTTAATTCTATTTGTTAATATGATAATCAAAGATGAAACGAAGAGCAGAGTCTTCCTGTTTCAATATCAATTTATCTCTTTCAAATTTCATAATTTATTTAATTTATTAAAATGCACCATAATGCATCAGTCTCAAACATTACAATCCCTTTAACTTACAATGAAAGACATAACATGTTTATAAACTCAGGGAAACTACTCAAATAACATCAGTTTGCTATTCAGATGATAACTAGTGAGAACACTTCCTACAGCTATTCAGATGAGTTACTCAAGTCACACTATTTAAGGCTCCCAATGCTCTCTTCTCCTCTGCATTTTATTATTTGGGGTAGTCATGCATTTTAATTCTGCTCTGGAGGGTTACCTTTCACAGTGAGTTAAGAAATTTCTTAGCTTGCTTTATTATCACACATATTCTGACATAATATTAAGATATTAACAGATTTATTATTTACACAGAGATACATCTTTCTGCATCTTTTTCCCCTTCAATGATAATTTAAGTAACAATTTTTTTGAACCATCTTGCAAAATTACTGTAATCTTTAAAAGGCAAAGAAACTTATTCCAACAAGACAATGGCAGCATTAAGTTGGTGAAAGCTACACATAGAAGTTCTCAAAATATTTGCTGAGCACATTGGAATTATTAACTAAACCAGCTTAACAATCGTCTTAGTTCAGGCAGTGAAATGCCTGCTACACTTCTAACTCTGCCAATATGTGGAAGTTTGGAAGCAGATGACTAAAGAAAGTCAAACAAAACTCCCCGGTGACACGTAACTCCTTAACAAGAAAAACACAAAATGGCTATTTTATCTTTCCAGCAGATGTACACTCTTGCTGTTTCAAGAACAATGTTTGTATCTTAATTTGTCAGAGAGCCCTGCAGCCTGCAACAGGTGACTTCACAATATGCTGTACAAATGGAAAAAAGCAGGTCCCAGTTTTTGGTCTGCTTCCTTTTGAAAAGATGATGCTATTAATGTACACTGGCAAAGTTCAACAGCTGGCACTCACAGCTTCCCATGAAGAGCTGGGCTGCTTCCAACAGACATAAGGCCAAGGTAAGTGCCAGCAAACTGGAAGATTTTAAGAAAAAATAAGATTAGGTATCTCAATTATTTGGCTTCTCCTACATTTCTCCAAAGGAAAACCTTCGTTTCTCAAAAACAGATTAAAATCTAAAGCGTAAGATGAGGGCGTGTTATAAGCAAGGTATACAGCCCCAATGAATAATTTCCTTCGGCCCTGTGAGGGTCATCCAAGATATTTTTGACAGTCAGCTGGTTTCCTTGAGTCCAGTTGGGCAAAAATAGCCAATATTGGCAGCAGTGAAAGCAGCAGCCCCAGACAGGAAAGAAGTATCAGCAACGAAGAGGCAACAACAGGAGTTAAAGGATATGGAATGCACTGGAAAAAGGGAAGAGGACATAACTATTTCCCAACAGGACTGGCATAGAACATTGCCTTTTCAAAGCAGCTGAGACCAGGGCAAAGCACGAGAGTAAACAAAGAGCTTGGTGGGTGCCAGTTAAAACAGATGTGGTTTTTAAAACTTAGTCCAATTTCTACTTTGACTTATTAGGACAACCAGATTATCTAAGAGTATGTACTTAGCTACCTGACTTGGGGGACCAGGCTCCTTATCCCGGAAAGGAGTAAGACAGGCAGCTTCATAGGATAACTTTGACAACAGAAGCTCACTGCAGGCAATTCAGCATCCTCTAGCAACACCCTTGCCCTCCACCTATGGATCCTCAACTCTAAATCAGGTGCCTTAAATCATGAGAATGCTACCTGGAGAGATAAAGGATCTAAGATAACTGTCCAAGACTACCTGAAAGCAATTATTACCTATCCTGAACTATTTTACCGGCCTCAAAACAAATATTACTAGATAAAAGTCAAAGTTGGAACTTTTG
Source organism: Hirundo rustica (assembly GCF_015227805.2). Taxonomy (NCBI): domain Eukaryota; kingdom Metazoa; phylum Chordata; class Aves; order Passeriformes; family Hirundinidae; genus Hirundo; species Hirundo rustica. The sequence goes on from NC_053450.1 coordinate 110,189,821, forward strand.
TTACATTTACCATCTGATGCATTTCTCTATAAGGATGTATATAATTTATGTAAACTTGCGACACAAAAAAGAGCCAAAAGTTAGGGTTGTTTGTCAAAAAATGGTACAGTTCTGTTTTGATTAAGGATGGCGAGAGGCAGCCAAACAAATATGTTGTAGGTAACCAATTTTCTTAAGATTTGCATATCCTCAAACTTAGCTCATTAAATGCACTAATTTTATAATGTTTCCATTTAAAATTATCATCCTGTAAATCTCTTCACCCGCATAGCTCTTTTTTGCTTCCTTCTTCCCTAATGAAAACAGAAATTCAAAAACCAGGAGAGAGAGCCTCTGTGCTCAGTATTTACCACAACAGTATCTTGTGCTCCAACACAGCAACTGAAAACCATGCTATTCCACTTACATATCTAATGTCACATACCTATTTTAGTATCAAGAAAATTATCAAAATTGGGTTTTGCTGAGATGACTACAGGAATCTCCTGATTGGTAAGCAAATTCACAGCTGTCACTGAAGTGAGTGAGTCTGAAAACAAATGAAATTATATGGTAAGTAAAATATAACAGAAGATATGCTAAGAACATCACTTACCATTACAGTGCAGTTTATCTTAAACTTACATGAATTTTAAATAACAGTTTTCTTTAAAAAAGAAAGAAAATGACAAACCTATTCACAGTTCAAAAAAGCTCAGATGTATTAAAATGCTCAGTAAGTCAGACTGATAAATTTTCATTATTAGAAAACATAATTATAACAAGCACCAGTAAAAAAACAGAGTAAGATTTGGATTATAACAAAAAAATTGAGTCTTTGATCAAAATACAGGCTACTGCCAAGTTCTACAAATTGGTTTTAGTAAGCCCTGATTTACGTACTAGCACACAATGATACAAAATCCCACCAAAAATCAGATAAAACTGCAGGGGAGCATATATCCGTATGATTTAATTTCTTATAGAAGAACGACAAAGCATGTGATTTTTTTTTTTTTTTTTTTAACCTGTATTAAAAAGCCACCTAAGTAACCTACTGATTTCCAAACAGGATATTCATATTCATATTACAGATAAGGAACCCAATGTCCACAAGCAAGGGGAGATAGGAGAGGAGAAAATTAAGGGTGAGAAATAATAAACTGAAATTGATTTAAAATGTGCAGATTGAGTGGCTCAGCAAGAAGAAAACCAAATATGAATACTCCAAATTTTGAGGATTTGAACTCCAGATCTCAATTTGGGCCCATTTGTAACTTTTTCAGTGCCTTTAAGTTGATGGTAATTACAATCATTAAAATATGGGCTGCTAAGAGCTTCCTTTCACCTTTCTTCATAGCTAAGCTGAGGCTATGCAGGCTTGTATTGCAATGCATAAAATCTGCTTGAAGTAAAGTAACAGCAATTTTGAGAACAGGCCTGTTATATCTCATCACACTTCTGAACACAAATGATACATTTATTTACTTCTGATTACTACTTTTCCAAATTTTAGTTGTCTGAGATACTCATATTATAAGGAAAATTTCCACATTCAAATCATTGCACACAGCTTTCCTCTGTTTAAAAAAAAAGTACAAAAGGGACAATTTAATTTTTCAAAAGCAACTAACCGAAAAGCATCATGAGCAGGAAGCTGAGTGGGCAGGACACTGCTTTTAAAAATAACTTCTCTCTTCCACCCAGCAATAATTTTAATTTTATGCTGGAACCCAAAATAATAACTGCAGTTTATGAAGGTGCTCTTTCCTGTGCTCATTTGCTCACATCATTATCATCATAACCGAAAAGAGAGAATGGTACAGGTACAAATATAAGATGATGTATGCAGAGAATTAAAATGAGATAATGAACAATGTAATGGTCAAATCTTTATCTCAGGCACCTCCTGCTGTCAAAACCATTAAACTTACCAGATTCTAAATTAACATACATTTTTCCAGGCAAAAAAAAAAAAAAAAAAAAAAAAAAAAAAAAAAAAAAAAAAAAAAAAAAAAAAGCTTGACAACTGGTTGTTCCATCTATTTAAATAATAGTAGCCTAAAATACAGACATGTACTTCAAGACTAAAGGTTTTAGAACTTTCAGTTACTCTGCTATACCTTTTTTTTTCTCTCCTAGAAGACTAAAAATATACCCTCCTAATTATTTAAATGAGAACACAGTGAAGAAAGAGAATTACAAGACTATGTCCATTGAAAAGAAAAAAATTACACTTAATTAAGTTAAAATTTCAGTGTTACTGAGAATTTTTTTTTTAAATCTTGGTTAATGTGAAAACAGGGTCTATATAAGGCCACCCAAATTTTCATTTTATTTAAATGCCATTGTTGGCCTTTCATATGTAAAATGCCAATCTCAGCTAATTTCAATTGAAGAATGTCTGTAAGTATATTCATAAGTAGCAGGAGTATACAATGGCAGAGTTATGTGGAATTGTGCCTCTTTTTTGAGGACTTTTGGCTCAAACTTTTGAGAATTTCTTAATTTAATTCAACCAAAAGCTTCAAGCTTATTGTTAACAGACAAACAAAAAAGCTTTTGCAAGTATTTCCACTTAGAAATGAATATAAAAATATACCATTGTCCTTATTAAAAGCAAATTTTGTACTTTTGTGGTTTGGCTTAAAGCACAAGATCCAACAAAGGTACAGGCACATGCATGGATGTGTGTTTGTGCAGTTGGTGCTTTGATTTGGTTCAACTGCAAGGACTGTAAATTTGTTTTCCAAAATTCTCCAAGCTTTGCTCACCTCTTAGACAAGGGCTTTACGTACTCAACACAGTCAGGCTCCATGTTCTTTTCTACTTCCAAGTAAACTTTTTTAAGGTAGAAATGAAGTACTTAAAAAAGCAGGTTCTGTACAACCAACACAATTTCCCATGAAATCAGATATTATACAGACAATGAAGCCTCATCTTTACCAGTAAGGGAAAAAGAAAATACTGAACACCAGTCTGAAGTAGAAAGAAAAAGTATTATATTTACTCTTGTCATTTCCAGGTTTTCCAAACAATAAAAAAAATACTAGATCATGGATTCTAAATACAGGGAGAATTGGTGGTAGGAAGCTTCAGGAAATTAGTTAACAACAATTAAAGCATTATCAGTTGACTGTGCAAGTCATTAACTGCCATAGGGATACTCTGAATTTGCTCCATTAGAGTCTTGTATTAACTAAGGATCTGCATAATAGAGTATTATTTTACTGTCTATCAGTGATTCACTTTGCTATGCATTAGTGATCTATTGACCTCTTTAGATTCCTTATGACAGGAAAAAACCATCTCTGGTGCAGGAATTAGCTCTGCTGTCTTTGTGCTAATGATGAATTACCACACAGACCTGAGATTTTCCACTGGGCTGACACACTCAAATTTGGACTATTTATTTCTGGTAGATGAGGAAACAAGAATCTGTTCCATTGCTTTTAGACACTATGAAGTGTTACAACTATTATAAAAAGAAGGATTCTAGCATAGCTGCTCTTGCCACATCTGAAGGCAGGACAGGCTGATGTGACACTGTGTGACATATAGCAAGAATCAAAGGCCTGCTCGCTCTCAATAGGAACAGCTCCTGCTCAGCTTGATACACATTCTCTATAATTGTTGCTCTTCTACAACAAAATGCAGTATGAGAAAAATACCACCTTTCCCTGGGATGAACTCCTTCTGAATGACTTCCTTGAGACTGCTATTCCCATGCAGCAGTCTGTGAGTTGGTAAGATATATAAATGGGAAGCTCCATAAATGGCTTCAGGTGTATAGGTGTAAGCTGCTAGCTTCTCTTCTGTTACTTTGCCATTAACCTGAAAAGAGCAGAAAAAAATTCCTACTTGAAGTGCAGTGGTTATAGATTTCCCTTCCTTTACATACAGCTAATGAGCCTACATCACCCTACAGAAATCCACAGATCCAAATACCAAACCCAGACACATACCCACTACAGAAATTTTCCAGAATCAGTCCTTTACAAAACTTTTAGGCCTAGAGAAAGTTGCTTTACAGTCTTTCCTTAGTTTATCCAAATATATCTATAAAGTATAATTCTAATCCCATATGTAATATTGTACTGTGCTACTGAGATAGATTCAATCCCTGGCTAAGCCACCTGGAATCCTTCTATTCACTTTTAATATGCATGCCTTGTTTCCAAGAAACTAGAAAGAGATGTTACCTCTGAAATCTAAAGAGAATTTAGGATTTTCTCAGCTACAATATGACTTTACACCATACTTCTCTGATGAAGTGAATGTTGCAACTTATGTATGGAAATGAAATAATAAAAGGTGGCACAACAAACAATTGGACATAAAATGTAACAAGTAAACTTCAAAGGCTTTTTAAGAATTACCACCTGGAACTATCAACAAGAATTGTATCTTAGATCAACTAACTGTAGAGTATATAGGGGTCTTGGAAGAAGATTATTCTGTAATAAGTATTGATGGAAATTTTCAGAAACAATTGATAAAAACAACTTTAATATAAAGTTATTTATACAAATACAAATGGTGTATCTTTTATCAGGGTGCAAATCAGAGGTATTTAAAAGGCTTAATTTGTCTCAATTTGAAGTTCTGAAAAATTCAGTACTTTAAAATAAGAAGTAACTTTTAGAATGTTAAACCAGAGTAAATAATCACAACGAAGTTTTGAAGTACAAGGGCTGAAATTTGATCAGGGTCTCTGAAAATCTCTTCTGTCACTACCATATTCATGGAGCCATGTTCATCTCTCGACAAAAAAGGGAAAATCTGAAGTCCTTCCATAGATAATGTTTGGGGTTTTTTTCAGGTTTCCTCTTCCTTCCTCTCCTTTCTTTCTGTCTGGACTCTCTGTAGCTCCATCACTACCTAATGGTGTGGTTTCCATTATTTTAATTACGGTGCATAGTAAGTGAAATAATGGATAAATGTAAGCAAAGCAGCTTGCCTGAGGTCAGCCAGAGTCTGACAGAGAGGGTGCCATACAGAGAAAAGGAAAAGCCCAACTAGATCCTAGCTGACATGTGCAGTGCTATTTGATAGTGCACTTGACACAAATGTTCTGGCTTCCCTGAAAGCTTATTAGCTAGCATGTATTTTGGCATAAATATACACAGCCAATTTGCATCCTCTTGAACACACAAACCCTTTCCTAAGGAGGATAGCAGGGACTATCTATTCAACTCTCAAGTGGTGCTCCTCAGGAATCTGTGCTAGTCTGTGCATGAATATAATAATAATAATCATCTTTTTTTAGGAGGCTTCAAGCCTTTTCAGATCTGAAAATCCATTCCCATCACACATTTCAGGGGTTGCAGTTAGCCCAATCAAGAGAGCAGCAACTGAAACTTCTGACTTACCTTTAACAAGAAGTCAAGAGAGCACCCAACACAGTCACCTATCCAATTTGCTTGCATTTCTTTAATACCATACCACTCAGGGAGATCAGATAAAGCATCAAACATGGCCTTAAGCAACAAAAGAAAGAATTAGGACATTCAGCTCTTCTAAGCATACAACTTAATACTATGGGTTTAATTATAACTAACAGCAAAATGGTAAGGTTCTTGTAAAAAAATTGGAAGAGGTGTTATTATACTGCAGCTACCTCAAATTAATCTCTCTGAGAATAGAACTAACACAGTACAAGCCAGAAGTATGTCACTGCCGACAGAGACCCTGTTGTTATTAAAAGTGGCCTTTCTTTTGAATGGACTAGACCTTAACGTACAGGAACAAAAAACTTAGATGAAAACAAACACATAAAATATTCCCAGTGGGTGTAACTTCTGGGAAGTTACTACTGAGCTGAACAAGACTTAAGAAACGTGCTTGAAGATAGGAAGCCTACATTTGGCTTAGTCGTTTTAGACAATATCCCAGAGATGGCAGTCAGACAAAAGGTGTTAACATGTCCTAAAATTTTCAAGTTCCAACTTAAAATAGCATGATAGTTACTAGCTGTCTATTTTGTCATATTTGGTATTGATATTTTACCAAGCACAACAGGCTGTGAAATTGATTGGGATCTTTAGGATGCATCATCCTGCAAAAACAACACTAATTGTAATAACAAAGGTTCATATTAAAATCAAAATATATATATAATATTATAATGCAATTCTTATAAGCAACCAGCAATGAAGCTAGGTCTAGAGAGGTCATGGGTCTAGATCAAGTCTTATGAGGAGTGGCTGATGGACCTGGGGATGTTTAGGCTGGAGAAAAGGAGGCCCAGGGGGGAACTTTTCACTCTCCACAACTGCCCGAAAGGAGGCTGTAGTGAAGTGGGGTAGTGAAGTCTCTTTTCTCAGGTGGGAGAATGATGGGACCAGAGGAAATGGTCTCAAGTTGCACCAGGGGAGGATACTTGAAAAAATTTCACCATGGAAAGGTTGTCAAAAATTGGAACAGCCTGTCCAGGGAAGTGCTTGAGTCATCATCTCTGGCAGTATTTAGAAGACCGATAGATGTGGTGCTTAGGGACAGGGCGTGTTGGGTTAGCACAGTTTAGTTTTTCAGTCATAGAGGAATGTGGAATGATTTTCCACGTCAGGACCTGGGAACTGCTTTGGAAAGGACAGGGACCTATCAGAGGGTTAATTGGAATACTGGCATCTGTTTTAACCAGTGAAAAATGTCCGTTACAACTTTGGGAAGTACCATATAAAACCCCTTGACTTCCCGCAGGTCAGCCTTTTCCCGTTGGCCAGAGAGAGACAGGTAACATCGAGTTGGGCCTGCTGCTCCCCGCCTCTTTGGGGGGAGCTTGCCCGAGGCCCGGACGGATTTCATCGGCTCCCGGGTGGCGGGGGGAGAGGAGAGGTTGAAAAGCCTCAACCACTACACTAAATTTGGCAACCAAAATTTGGCGAACGTGAAACCACTACACAGGGTTTACTGATGGCCTCGGCAGCGCTGGCTTAATGGTTGGACTTGAGGATCTCAAAGGTTTTTTCAAACCTAAATGATTCTATACTATGCAGCGATGAAGAAATTAAGTGTTGCCTCCTTTACTGCCCATAACATCCAACAGCCAACTTGTAACTTCAATGAGGTAAATCTATTTATGTGCTTTCTCATGCGTGGAATGGAAGCATAATAGTCGATTCCAAGTCACCTAGTATTTGTCAATAAATTTGAACAGCATGATTTTAATAAATGGCATTTATAACAATGTAAAGGAGAAGACAGGCAGATAACAAAGTTCATCTCATTTTTCACTTTGTAACGCTTCACATTTTTGTTATGAATACTGTGACTGTCCAAAATCTTTACTTTGGCAGAAGTACAGCCAGAGGCATGAGTCACTTGGACAGATGGTGAACATGCTGAAAAATTACAGTTAAAATCTAAGAATAAGGCAATATGTTGAATAATTTCTTCTTCGGCTGTGACTCCCAACATCAAATGTGCAAGCTCTTCATTATCTCAGTAATTACTAACAACCTGCAAGGACGGACAGTAGCTACTATGTGCTGCTCAAACTAAACAGTAGGTAGGTGGATAATTAGTGAATGCACACTTAATTCTTCTCCAAGAATGTGATTCAACTTTTGCTTTAATGATATTCTTAAAAAATTTCAAAGTGAGATGCATAAAAGTTACTGGAAGAATTACTTTTTAAATTACTGCTCTGTTGTATATCTGTCACCTAAAATACAGCAAAAGGCATGTCCTTTGTAAATCATAATATTACACCACCAGTTAGGATTTTTTATTACTTTATACATCTTTAAGAATCAAACCATTTTATTGATGATTTATAAATAAAAGAATGTTAGGCTTTTGGAGGGGTTTTTATCACATTATATCTTTAATTTGTTTTAACTCACAATTGCAAGCATACTATAGCACAGAGAATTCAAAGTTCTGAGTATTCTCACTAATTGCACTGTTCCAGAGACAATTAAACTTTATCTACCATGATCAACCAGCGCACTTATATAACTATGAAAGAATAATAAATAATTGGAGATATATAGAGAGAGATACATGCAATACCTAGATATATTCATTTAAGAACTTTATGCAATTTAGAAAGAATAAAATTGTGTCAGTACACGCAGAACTGGCTGTTCACATTAGGTATCCATTCTAATCTACATCACATTTTGCTGGCAGAATCAGCTAACTGTGCATGTGGTCTACTGAAACTGTACAGTCTGTAATTGCTTGCCAGCAAAGCTTCCTTAGATGTTTTTCCACTGCAGTCTTCATACACCAAGATTGTCAATACCAGTGTGATAATGATTTTACTCTAATTCATTGGCCTTATTAGAAGCTGCAGGCTACAGTTCGACTTAACCCAGTTCTTCTCTTGATAATGCAATTACCTCATGCAACTAAATACAGGAAGAGCCAACTTTACTTCATCTGAATGAAGATAACTAAGCTTAATCTGCATGATGATGCAGCCTAGCAGGGTTTGCAAACATAAACCCTTTATAATTTAATTTATACATAAACAGTTTAGTCTGATATGAAACAAAAAACCCAAGCAAACAAAAAAAAATTTCAAAAATGTTCAAAATGGAATTATGACTCTCAGTTCTCTGTACTCAACATGCTCCTTAGTTTTCTTGTCAAGGCTACAAATAGCAGGGGAAGCAGAAAATGAACACGCGAACCACAAACAATTTACCTGGTGTTACGAAGGCAAATAATATACAGTATGAACACTGCTAGCATGCTAGTAAGTGTTTCTGAATAGTAAATTAACCTAGTATACTCACTAGCCGGAAAGTAGAGAAACATTACTTCTTACACACATGAATGCACTTGTACATTCAAAATTCTTCCGTTCAAACTAGGACCTTTTAGCTTAAGGAAAAACCTTTAAAAAGCTTTTAGTTTTCAAATCCAATTGCACTACACCCTACAAAACAGGTGCCCAAAAACCACATGTTAAAACTATTATTATTATAAAAAAATTACATATAGACTATTTGGGTACACAAAACTCTTGAGCAATGCTAGCACAGAAATTCCTGAGTATTTTAAGTTAGTATTTGGGAAGTTAAATATTAACTCCACTGGATTTTGCTTCCATGTCCTTTTTCAAAAATCACTGCGATATTCAGAATATTTCCTGAATCATTAGAGTAGTCCCATGATTTCTGCTCAGATTTTTATTTTGCAATTTGCCAACCCTGGCAGTATTCAAGGCCAGGTTGAATGGGGCCTTGAGCAACCTGGTCTAGCGGGAGGTGTCCCTGCCCATGGCAAGGGGGATTGGGACTAGATGATCTTTAAGATTCATTCCAACACCTTAACATTCTATGATTCTATAATTACTGATAATTTCCATAAATAAAAATCTGATCCTTAAAAATGTGTATATAACTTCTAGTTATTTCTGCCACAAATTTGTTAACTGTATTTGTTAACACAGAGAAGACAATCAGCAAGAAGACTCCCAGCACACAGGCAAATAAACAAAAGTAAAACCATGTTGGAGTCAGTAGGGGAAGAAAAACAACAGCAGCGCTTCAATCCAGTAAGCAGAGAGTGATAAGATTATCAAATAAACTCAATTTTCAAATTTCTGATGATAACTTAATAGTGAGAAATTTGGAAACATTAGGTAGCAGAGTCTTTTCTGCTTTCATTTTTCATTACTTGGGAAGAGACAAGAAAACTTCAAATGCAAACATCTAATTACAGGAGAAATTACTCCCATCTTAATTAAACACAAGTCAAGGAATAGCATAAATACATTTTGGCAGTCTTTCAGATCTAAAGATAGACAGACTCAGGAAAAGCTAAAGAAATCAAAGTTGTGTTCAGGGATGAGAATGATTTAAAGGCTCTTACACCTGAAGAAGTTGGACATTGAGGATAAACTAATGTTTTATGGACTTCTTTTCTCTTTCAGAACACGCAGAAAATTCTGGCACAGCCAGAATATGAAAGTCAACTACCTCAGATGATCAGAGAGCAACTCAATCAAGATGAGTTTGCTGAAAATTCATCAAAGACGATGATGACCAAGCCTGAAACTAGAACTCACACACTGTATGTGAAAAACTGGTCTAATATTTCTAGCCTGTTTAGTCTGCTGAGGACTATGACAGGAACAGAACTTCAGTTAAGCAATTTTCAGGCAAAAAGGATCCAGAAAATCCAAGAACATGAGTGCTCTGCAATTTGCCAAGAGCATCTCAACTCTAAAGTCCCTCTGCTTGTATTTCAAAGGATTCTGCTGAGCCACTAAAAAATTCAGTCTCTGACTTCATGAGCTAAAATTTTTAGTAGATCAATACCTGCTACTAATTTCATACTCAGTGAGAGTAATTTAACTCCTTGATGATAGTAAATGAAATAAGGTGAAAAATCCAAATATAAGCTGCATAGCAAAATGTATACTCTTTTTTAAATGAAGACACTTCAATGAAGTTTGACTGATCTGCAAGGTAACAACAAGATCAGAATAAGAAATTCAGCAAAAGGTAGCATTTCAGAAGAAGACAATTAATTAACAAAATAAAATTGCATTCTACTAAATTGCAATAAAATTTAAAAACTTTGCTTCTGAGGAAGAGTCAAATAAATATCCAAATAAATATCCAATGAATACCTGTTTGGATTAAAATTAAATTCTTCACTTTATTTGACTGAACTCCCAAAAGAGCAACCAAGCATAAACTAAAGATTACATTAAATCATTTAATGCAACTTAATATATTAACATATATTAAAGTGCAAGAAATTAAAGCTAGGCTGCCCACTGTTTATTTTGCACTCTATTGCATTGTTCCATCTGTGATTATATGGTACAGCTTCTGCTGGCATTTAATATCTTCTTGTTTTGCTATTTCTTTTTCCCCTTCAGTAGTTTTTGTCTGTACTATTGTAGGTCACTCTTAACTTTTATTTCCCATGTGTGAAGAATACTGAAAACATACATTAAAGAGGAGCAATAACACAGATACTGCGTATACTTAAAATTCTTTCTCATAAATGTCTGAACTGTCAGCAGTTTTCCCATTTCCTTACCCACAATTTATGGTCAACAAACACCTCTGGTGTGATTACACAGAACTGAGGCAAATAAATGGTTCCTTAAAAGCAAAAAGTAAATCCAGAATTATTCTACAGATTTGCTCTTCAGAGCTGTTCCTTGCTTAAATTTCCAAAGAGAAGACACTCCCTTGCTGAAATAATGAAGTATATCTTTGTGATGAGTAACTGACTCCATAAATACAAAAGCTTTTCAAAACATTTGTAATTTTTAGTAGTATTGAGTAGTCACTGTTTTGATTAACCTTATACCAACAGGAACTTAAATTTACATTGCTGTACCATCAAATGAGATGATGTGCTTAAATTAAGGTGAAAAGACCAGTCTGGTCTGGATATCCACAAATAATTTTCTTTCTTGCCAAACTGACAAAACAAGTGCCATTTCTTACTAATGAAGTGCTAAACAAGCTGAGGGAGCAGGGCTCTTGGTCCCTGTCCAGGAGACAGCTCTCAGCCTGGCTCAAGAGGAAGAGTTTCAAAGCGAGGTTTATCAGGCCTGTTCTGTTGGGAGAAGACAACTGTGAGCTAGACTCCAAATGTGGGAATCAAAAAAAATCACACATAAAGAATGAAAAAGAGCCAGCATTTCAGTTCTCCTCGGTGATGAGGCACTACCTCCTGCTATGAAATCCAAAGTGCTGCCAAGACTCTAACATCCTGAAATGCAGTACTTCAGTTTCATTACATTTCATTACCATTCTGCTTAAGATCTCAGAAATAAAATCCAAAATAAAAAAAATCAAGCAAAACACAATTACATGAAATAATTCCACATCTATTTAGATAAGACAAAAGGGCTGTCAGATGCAGTGCAAAGCCAGAGAAAAGCTTCAGAAGAACTGTAGTTCATTTTCCCTCCACAGAGTCAGAACCAAGCCAAATGTCCATGCTCCTGCAACCCACAGAAAATAAGAAGGGTTTATCTCTAAAATGTCTTTAGAAAAAAACTTAACTAAGAAAGGGTGCTACTTATCTGTATGGCGACTGTAAATCAGAACAGTGGCTGGTTACGTTCCCCGATATTTGAATTAAACAGACTGCCCTATTGCTGTGCAAAAAAAGGGAGATGATTTAAAGCAAAACTTGGAAGTTTTAAAGTTGCTCCTATTTTATTTTATTCAAGAAAAGATTATTTTCCAGCTATTTGAATGATTTTTGTTTGTACAGTAAAATATGAAAAAGAATTGTATAAAATGAATTTAGGAAAAGCAGGGTCTATACAACTCTGTTTTGAGGACTCAGTTGACCATGCATAAAAACCTCCATAAAAGCAATTTACAGGTATAGAGAAAATACTAACATTTGCAGATAGATTTTTCCAATGAATCTGCCTACCAATTCAGCAGGGTAACCATAGCAACTAAATGCTTTAGCTTAAACATCTAAAACGCACAGACAACAATTTGAATAATAATGCCATCAGTTAAGGCATTATACTTTTATCAAAGAACTGCGTCAAAAGAAAAATGACAATTAAAATGGTCTCTAAAAATCCGTAAAAGCTGCTAGACCATTGCACGTGTACATTGCAGTTTAAAAAATGGGTCACGATTACTTTATTACTTTACATAAGCAAAATGCTTTCTGCTAAGTATTAAAAGCATGGTCACTATTTTTGCCCTTCGAACAAAACTCATTACCAACAGTAAATTGCCATGTGAGCCAACACTGCTTTGTTTGCAATTTTTATTGCAAGAAAGGAATATGAACTGATGCAGTAACAACAAAAAGAAAAATCATGACAAATCCACATGAGATGATTCCTCTGGACACAACAGAAATCTGAAAAACAGTGTGTGTAGGAATGAACCACTGCTGTAACACCCAGCTTCACAGACCACTACTCATCATGCAACTCCTGGCTGCTATTTGACCAGTAATGTAGGCACTGCAGATGAAGATTAGTTAAAAACTCTGATTAGTTTTTATTTTCATTAAGGTTGTGAGATACAAGGGAAAACATAAAATGATAAATGGGCAAAAGAGAGGAATACGGATGACTAGAATAGTTCATCAGTGTACACTATAGGTTGAAAAGTTACAACAAAGTAATTTGTGGATGCTACAAGTAGAAAATAGGTTGTACCCATACATCTTGAGCCATTATTGCTAGCTGGTAATTTGCATGAAGAACTAAGGGATAGAAGATGAATTAAACACATCTTAAATGGAACACTTTCTATGAAACAAAGTTATGGAAAGCCTTATATTTTCCTCTAAGCCACACAGGAATGGACCAAGTTAACAGAAATAAAGCTTTTTTTGAAAATACTTTCCCACTATGTCAATTTATAGAAAACTCAGGTGTAACTCTGAGGAAGGAATAGGAAACAGATTTGCAGAGAGCCGTTTTTCAAAAAAAGGGCAAGGAAGGTGGTACTTCTGACATTTGATCTTGAATTTCTGTAAATTTTTCAGAAGAAATATTAGTCACCATTGAAGGCACAAGAAAAAGGTGACCAGAATCAAATGGCTTTCCCGATACACTAAAACCAGATAAAGGCCTAACTGTAGAAAGATGAATGAGACACTCATAGAATTCTAACCTTCTAAGTCTGAAAGTAGCCAAAGTCTGAAAAAAAGTACAAGTCTTCCCCAAAAGGTGCAAGGATTAAGTTACTCTCAGATAGTCTCTTCATTCCTTCCAATTTTTAAATTTCAAAATAAGAAGGAGTGGAACTTCAGTGGATAGCAGAAATCCAGTCATACAGCTCACCGAAAGCCTGATCCACTTAGCTCCCCACCTTTTTCCAAACCTAGGAAAAACATCTCACACAAGGAAGTATTAAATCTGCTCTGTGCCTGTGAACTAGTCCAAGTTTGAGGAGATAAAGGGCCATGTGTGTTCTGATACAAATTCTGGCAGTACAGCTCAAAGACCTGAATGCTGCTCTATGCTGACAGAAAGCGTAGCTCTTCAGATCCCAATGACTGTGACCACACGAACCTGACATCATCTTGTCTTAAACTTCTGGACACATTTTAAAAGAAACAGAATTGCACAAAAGATGTTCAACAGACAATTGACTCAGAAATGGGGAATAAAGGACTCAGGACCAGACAAGTTCTGGAAGGGCCAGTTTCTATTCCTGTTAGTGCCTAATGCAAAACAAGTTGACCACGAATTTGAAATCCCCTGGACCACTACAGACTTTTATAATGTGTCCTCAAATTTCCCTTTTACAGGAGTCTGGCATAGGAATTACCAAACAACTGACAAAAAAGGGAAGTGAGATCCATAAAGAACCAAATTGCTGTACTAATTTACCATTAGAAGCACAAATATCTGAAGCTTCTGAACTGCAATTTCATGAAAACAAAGCTGTACTGGTAGTGGTTCTGGTCTGTTACATAAGTCAGGAAAACCTCTTTATGGAAATAAGTGGGTTCAAATCAGGAGACATGAAATAATCCCCCCTGCCAAATGAAGGTATCATCACCAGCAATGTTATCATCCTGAAATCATATTAGCAATTTAAGATATTTAGCTTAAAGACATGTCTCTATGCTCCACACCTATTAGAACTAGCTCCATGAATCTGGATCCTCCACTCCAAAAGGAAAGGCTCTGGTAAATGGTAATGGTAAATGAAGGTCTCCCTCTCAATAAAGCCCATTCTCCTGGCAAGAGCTTTTGAAAATAGGTGGGGAAGGTTTGAGGAATAGGCTAGGAAGAGTGATTGCTGTAACCAGGGTATTCAAGAATGCAGGACAATATGGATTCAGATGAACTGTAAACAGCCTGAATCCAAAGAAAAAGGGGACAAAGGAAACAGACTTAGGAGGAAGGACTCATGGCTCTTAACACTCCTGGAGAAGTACTGGCATGACTGCCATAAGGAATGAAGAAATGTGTGCAAGGATGTTTTGAGGATAATTAGTCAAATTATTCAGAAAGAGAAGCCAAAGTTGTAGCATTTCAGATCTGTAATTTGGCTCCTGTCAAAATGCTAATGTGAAGCTTCCTGATTATGTCAGTGTGTGCACAGAGTTTCTAAGAGACTGAAATAACTTGGCCACTATCACCTCAGAACCAGTCTCCCTCTGGTGAACTGTCTTCAAACTGTGGCTTGCAGTTCATGGGCCATTCAGAGCTGCATGGCCAAAGCAGTTTTCTTCAGAAAGTAAACCACAACATGCTATGTTATCTAGTCTCTGGCAACTTGAAAGAAAAAACATTACCAAAATAGCGACATTATTTGTCCTAATCTTCCAATCATGAAATCCATCTACTATCAGATATTGGACTTCACAGAGCAGAGTCTGGTAATCTGCTATTCTTATTTCAAGGTTTGGGTGGGGAGGGGTGAGAAAGTTATTTTTCCCCCTCTACAACCAAATGTTTAAATGCCTTGCCAAAAGAAGCAGAGTGAGACTGTTTTAAAAGAACCACAGCAACAAAAATAGGAGTGAGTGGAGGGTGAGTAAAAAGGAAAATCCAAACCACCTGCTGATTCTTGGGAGCATCTGTCACTGTACAAGAAGTGGGAGAACATGAAGGTAATGCTTGCCAAAGCACTTGAGCTGGAAGCAGTATGGCATCATTCATCGATCTGGTTGTATCAGCTAGCACAGACCCTACAGAATACCAATCACAAACAGAACAAAATTTTGGGAAACCTTCACCGAAATCTGTAGAATACTCAACTGTCCTTTGCAGCAATGCTTTAAGATTTTGTAGGAGTTGATACAAATGTCCTTCACAAAATGAAAAGCAGAAGCAGCTTTTATTCATGTTACTAAGATGTTCAAGAACAAAAGGTCACTTGCACATTTGGTAGGGATGTAGGTAGGGAATATGGCAGTGTCCTGAGGTGACATCTTCGGGGTGAAGATGAGGGGGTGTTGCGGAGGCAAAAGTTCCCTCTTTTATGATAAGATAAAGCTGCTTACTGGGGAATGACATGATGGAGACGTGATCTGCCCAAGAGATTGTGCTTTTCCAGGTAAGAGACTAAAGACAAAAGATAAATCCTTCCCAGTGGAGGGAAGGAGTTCCTTATCCATAAGGAGCAAGAGGTAATAATCCCATAAATCTAGGGTGTTTTCAAGGTTACTGGAAAGCTCCTCAGTCATGTCTTTTGATCTCAGTGAGTAAAAATTTATGTCTGATTCACCCCTTTTAAAGGGGTATAAGTAACTGGATACCAGCACAGGTACAGACCAGAAATGCCATTGCTTCCCACAGCCTGTATAAAGACAATAGACAAAAGATACATATCAGAAAATATAGAAATTCTAATGGAGCTCCAGCCTCAAACTGAGGGAAACAGTGAGTTGGGGCAGACCCTAAAATATCACAAAGGTCATAATGAAATCTGGTGACAAAGGAACTGGTTAAAAAAAAAAAAAAAAAGCTCAGAACATCGTGTTTATTTTGTGATGGTGCAGACACACTTCATTTTTCCTTCAGCTATTGCAAATGTTCCCTCTCTACTGCCAGAACAGGCAGCACAATCAAAAACCATGTATCTCAAGTACCTCTCTGTGTACGAAGAATCAAAGCATCAGGCAGGATATCTAAAGTTTTTCTCTTTGTTATGAATAGACCTTAAGAGAGGCACAGACTTCTCCCTGGATGATAGCGGAAATTTTGTTTCTTGAATCTGAGACTTGGGAAAAGGATCAAAGATGAATTTTTAATATTTTCTTGGGACCAACTTTCTCAATCTGTACTTGAAGTCTCAATACACAGAACACTCAGAGGGAATAAAAACTTCACCTAGACACGACAGGAAGCTGATACCTTCATCTCAGAGAGCATAAAGTCAAAACTTTTGTTCTGAATTCCTAAGTGTGGAAACTACATTGTCCCAGCACAATCAAAATTGGAGCTCATAAGAAAAAAGGATGTTTAAATAACTTGAAAACATTTAAAAAATAACAGATAATCAAATAGAGTAGAGTATTAAATAGAAGGTCCAGATGAATCTTCAATAAAAAGCAGTTAAACATAAAAAACTATGGTGCAGACACAAGTGGAACTGAAAGCTAGGTGACAGGTTGTGTACTCCATTGCTTTTAAAATGCCCACAAGTCCAACAGGTTGATTTGGCAAACAAGTTTTGCACAGCTCTACACTCAAAATATGCAGAAAAGCACTTGATAATGAATACAGTATGCTACTGTGCAAATGTAGAATTCATTAATTCACCTCTAATTTATGCCTTTTGATTTCTTCAAAACTTAATCCCGTGCCAGTTACCTACAATTCTTAAAGAGGTGAACAGAAGGACTTCAGGGGAAATAAATTTAATATACCCACATACACAGGGATAGATCACATGTATGCAATTTACATGTATGCAATTTACATGTATTATGTAATTTTATATTATTCAAACTTGTATCTATAAAGGACCACATTCAGCTTAATATTTCTTGACAAAAAATCTCTTCTTTGAAGTACTAACATAATTTCCAAAAACTGTATTCTCATACCTTTGCATAAGCAGTTGTCTTGATAAACCACTGTTTGAGGTATTTCTGCTCCACTTTTGCTCCTGAACGCCATGAGCAACCATTGTCATCCACCTGTTCATTAGCTAGAACAGTCTGATCCACTGGATCCCAATTAACCAAGGCCTAGAAAACAGTTGAAAAGAGAAGAAATACTTTCAGCGGTAAGTTAAAAACCAGAGTTTTACTTTACAGATGCCAAATGGATTATCCAGAAGCATACCTTGCAAGTTCACCTGAGTTTTTCTATATTTTTAAAACACCAATTTGAATCAGCAACATGGACTCAACTGGAAACGTTTTGAACATTCATCTTCTCAGAACTCAAAAAACCCAAACATGCAGTTGGCAAGGTTTGTCTAGACTGATCATGCTAGCAGGATAGGCTGACACTTGACTGCTTGGCTGTAATATATAAGTAAGCGTTCCAATTGACTGTACTGCAAATAACATAGTCTGATGCTTAAAAGCTCTTCCCTTCTAATCCAAAAGTTGAGTCAGACTGAGGGGGTTGAGTAAACAAGGATGTCCAACTCAAGAGGACAGAATCACAAAGAAGTGGTCAGTATTACAGTGGTCAACTCTTTTAAGTGAAAGTGTTGATATTATCTGTGTGTAACTCCTGTCAACAGTATGAATTACATTTGGAATCCTCTTTCCTTATCTATACAAATGCATAAGGTGAAAATCTGTAAAGTGAAATTAATGTTGGTGTTCAACTCCATGAACCTTGTATTTTGAGCATTTGAGTCAACTGAAATACCAGACACAATACACTGGGAAAGAAGTAAAAATGAAACTCACCCTCCTCCAGTGCTGAACAATTTAACCAGTCACTTATCAAAAAGGATCTAAGATCACAAAAGAATCCTATCCGAAAGTAGCATTAAATGCTATACAATGACTTGAAAAAATTAACAGAAAGAAAAAAATCTAATCAAAGCAATAATATATTATATTGAATGTTATTTAGTATTTAAGCTAAATCAGTCTGACTGAAAAACAGTAGCTAAAGTTCCATAAAGATCTAATACATGAAGCAATTTTTTAAAAATTTCAAGTGACTTCTTTTGAAGGGGGAGGACTTGTATCTCAATCAAAAATTAGTAACTGTGCTTATATTGTACTTTATATTTTATCTATCACAGATCATCTTCCGATCACTTTCCAAACAGCTAAGATTGCTTCATTTTAAGTATGCTACATATTCTTATAAATAGTAAATACCACAACCACTTTACAAATCTTATAGTGAGGAGAGCTAAAAGAAAGATGCAGGGATCCTCTTGCTTAGAAATACTGCTCACAACTGTGAGCACAAAGTCTGGCTACACTAATTTATATAAAATTTATTATCATTAAAGGAATTAAAGTTATTCATTGATAAATTGAAACTTGCCTTCAAATGAAGCTTCTGTGAATTCAGACTTGAATTTAAACTTTTTACTTTTTGCCTACATTTTATGTTACCAACCAATAAGAACACATCAGATTTTATAAAAGGCTTATTAAAATTCATTAGGAAATTAAAAAAACCCAATATATTCCACTATTAAAAACCTATTTTCCAGAATTCCAGAAAACAGAGCTTCTTCAGTAATTATATAACACATCATGAAAATGGCTCTAAAGTAATGACCTTTTAATTTATAAAGTTCCAAAAAAAGGCCACAAAAAGTTAAAGTTACACATAAAGTGAGATAAATCAGACAATATTGAGAAGTAATAAAATGCCAGTTACATATAGAAGTATTAGCATAAGCTTGTATTAAACTGGTTGTGACTCAAAGTAGAGAAAAAATACCATTTCTATTTTGATGATATTGTATCAAATTTATGGTGAAAATTTTGGAAGGTAACTGAAATGATTACATAATAACTTAGCATAACAAATCTTCCTGTAACAATTTATGAGGCTATATCTAAATAAATCCTGCAAAACATAAAGCAAATGTGCATTTAAGAAATTGTTAGCTGAAAGGTCTTTGAATTTTTAAAGTTACATTCCTTCCGTCTCACACAGACTTTTGACAATATCTAGAACCTGGCTAATAAATGAAATCTCTACTTCCTGCTTGTACCTCACAAAGGCAACTTCTTGACAATGACAGCCTCTGAAACTATGACCCCAGGAAGCTGCTAAAAGTCATCTACACAAAGACAGCAGAGCGCAGGAGTGTTCAGAGCACACCAATTATCTCGCTCTCCTCACTATGCCAATGTAGACCATATGCTTTTAAGACAGGATTCATCTTGTCTAACTTCAGGTCTCAAAAGTGTAAGTATCTAGCTCCAGGCTTGCTGCCTCTGGGTCCACTATGGATTGCAGGTATCTGATCAAAGTAACAGAGTCAGGGCAGGTATTAACCTCAGTGAGACACTCAAATCTGACCAGGTCAATAACCTCTATAGTATACTGACTAGATGAGTACTGCAGGAAAAAGGGAGGATTTTGCTACAGTGAATAAAGGTGCCCTCTATGGATGCTGCAGCACTCAGACAGACATTGTTAATCCTCCATAATTGCAGCTCCTGGACATACTGAGCCTCTGTCTCCCTGCCAGGGTAATTTCTGGTTAGACACGCAGGCTCCTGGAACATAGCATTAACTAGGCTAACGCTCTACTTGCCTTATTCTTATTGTCACTCTAAGGCTATGAATTATCTCTTGTACCCAGAACGAAACTGTGATACAGGAGACTTCAAGCTGTTCTTAATACATATTGCAGATACACTGACAACATGAGACAAATATGTGCTTTAAGTATATATGATTGTTCAGAGACCCAGGGTTATGGGCTCTCTCTGCCATCTGTTTCCTGCCAAAAAGCAACTGGTTCATATCCACCAGAGATTACATCCCCTACAGGTTGACAGATGCTGATTTAGGTCCTCAAATTGATCCTTGACTTGAAAGCAGATGGAAGTTGGAAGCAGATTCAATCACTGGTATCCAAACACGTCCAGGAACCCACAGTACTTGGAAGTCAGAATGCAAAATTTATTTTGTACATCATCCCTGCTTTGAATGAAGCAGCAAGCTTATATTTTTCAGATTCACCTGGGTTCACTTGTCAAACAAACAAATTCACAGATAAAAATAGGTTTGTTATAACAAAGCTAGGGGCTTAAAATTTTTTATTACATGAAAAAAATAATTACAGAAGAAAAAAACCCCAAACCCTAAACCCCAATCCAGCATGCTAGTATATATCAAACATTGAGGGGGTTTGCTGGTTGTCATTTGAGATCTCTGAATACAAATACAAATACAAACGAGAAATAGCTCAGTAATACCCTGCCATCCTAAATGCTACCTTTCACTATCAATCTCTTTTTTCAGGTTCAGAGAATAATTGAATTACATCCTTAATTATATCCTATGGGGTTTCCTGGTTTCTACAGAATACAAATGAAATATCAAAACATATTTAGGAAATCTTAGTTTCCTCTTTAAGTTAGAAACATTCACTAAATTGCTGCTTTGTTAAAGTGCAGCTGTTCAGGCATTCTGGAACTGCGTTGCCTTGACTATACAGCGAGTTCTCTGGACTGCTCATTCAACATCTTTGTTTCACCTCATGTTTAAGAAATAACCAAAACCTTCTCTTTTCAGATACATGTTATTTACAAAATATTATAATTTCTCAATGTTGAACAGCTGTGATAGTCTTATGACACCTAATACTTCTTTAGTATTTTGGAGATCATGAATAGGGTTCAGAAATAGGGTGGTTATGAACCTAATCTCCAATTATCCTATACAAGACCATAAATTCTGAGACAGTATTACAGTAATATTATATAGGTAAATAATCTCACTGCTGAAGAGACTCCTAATGACTACCATGTCATATATTTCCACAAGGGATGATAAAATCTAGAAAATTAAAGCCAGGAAATAAAAAACTAAAAGCTATAATCTGATCCTGCACTTCAATGCAAATCTCTGACAATAAACACTTCTGACTTGACTTGCTACAATGGCCATTCATATTAGTTAGTTAGTTATAAACTGTTACATAGAAAATTCTGCTATATATAACATTAACTCTATTTTAGAGTGATTTAATACTAACTGAGCACAATCACTTTATGACTGTGAATGGACAATCCAGAAATGTGCCACTGACATGAGTGATTTAAATTAGTGTAGCAGCAAAATATTGAAGGGCAAGGTTTGTACCTACCTCTTTTTGATACACTATCCCAGCTTCAAAAAGCTTAAGAAAGAGATATTGTGTCCATTTGTAGTACTCTGGTAAGCAAGTGGTTACCTCCTGTAGAAATGAAATAAAATAAAATTTCTAAAACTATTCTTAGTATTTTCCTACACTGTTTTAACTTAACCAAATAACCCAGGAGCGTATAATATGTTCCACAGAGTAAACATTGATGCATGCATTCATGTACAAAACCATTTATTTGTATAATGCTTACGAGTGATATTCACCTATACACGAAACCAGAGAACAGGCAGGTGTGATGCAGAAGGAAAAGTTTCCCTGCTAACAGCAGAAGGAAAAGTTTCCCTGCTAACATGGGATATAAAACTCTGTAAGATTAAAGCTGATAGATATAAGAACAGAAGATGAATGGAAGTGGTCACAGCTGCCTGATCAAGGAAACAGCAAAACTAGGAAAAAAAGCAGACTTCTCCCAAAGAACCCTCCTAGCCAGGCTGCCTTTTCCAGTGTTGCTCAGCAATGCAAAGCAGGAGCAGAGGCTGTCGATGCTCAGAGGCAGCAGGGAGCTGGCTGATGTGAAGCAGGCAGCGTGAGGAGCTTACAGCTGAAACTGTGGGTGCAGGACAGAGCAACAGCACTGAGGAACCCAGGCTGCTGGCACACAGACCGTGCGGGGCCGACAGGATGGAATACAGGGTAGGATTCTGAACTTCAAGATGAAAGACTCGGTAAGGAGATCTCACATTCAAAGGTCAAATAAGCAACTGTTCCAAAAGGCAAGGGAGCCCAAGTTAGGAGGATGATCTAGGTTAAAGTATGGAAAAAATGAGTCATAAAAGTCACAAATGAGGAGGTTGGTTATGAAAGAAATAAAGACCGATAAAAATAAAAGACAACATAAGAAAGAGGAATGGTAGTTAAGAGAACAGCAAGCAACAATATAATAGACAGCTTTTTTAAAACTTGAAAGCATTTGCTACATTTTTAATGAACTCTGATAATTAAAAACCAAGGTGCTTGCCAACTGCTTATGAAGCCTCATATTTTAAATGTTTGATCTTAAAAATACCTAAATTAAAATAAGTGTCTTAATATGCAATGACAACTAACGGATTCCAGCATTACAGACTCCGTCCTCTCAACACAAAGACAGGTTTCACAGGTGCAATGGAAAGCCTTATATCTGCTTGAAGTGGCTTCTACACCAAATTAATATGAACATGTCTTGATTTTAAAGTTACTGATAAAAAGTAAGCCTCTGATAAAATTTATTTCATTTGGAGTAGTTACTAAGCATCAGAAATAGCTCCAAATGCGAAATGTCTTTCACGTGGGCTTTCCCATCACCCTAGCTTCCCACTACACACAACTCCTGCAGAATCATCTGCTACTCAAATGACATCTGAAATGCTCTAGCTGAAAATTTTTATTATTTTTCTACAACTTTATATTCTAGTTGCTTTGAACTTTATATTCCAGTGCTGAAACATTGCTTTTAACAATTAATATGACCTTTGAATAAATGTGCTTCAAAAGTGTGTATAACAGATTTTCAAGATCAAAAAGAGACATTTAATGGCAAGTTTTCAGCTCAGCATGAGAAGACCTAGTAATGAAAAACAGTTGCTTGATTAAAACCCTTTGCTCTGCACTGAAAAAAACCCCACTTGATGAAAACCTGATTTCCATCTCTGCAACTAAGCACATTTAATAGTTTCCCCCCAACCCCTGCTTCTTCACACAGCGACAACAGTTCTTGTGCCAGCATGATGCCACTACAGGCAACAGAGTTTCATCACTGGAGTATCAGACATATGAAAGAAGAGATGCGATCTCTTTCAGTACAATATAAGATTATGTGAGTAATAGGCAAATAGGCAGGACAACAAAAGTGAGCTGTCAAATAAAAACAGAAAAGTGAATGGAGATCTGTCCTTTTGGCCCTGAAGGGCAAATGTGTGTCAACTGAAACAAAAAGATTTACATTTCCCAATCGAAACAAGCATGCTACAAACCACACGAGCTTGAGCTACAAGATACCAGCGAACTCCTGCGAACGGAATCCCATGTACACACTCTCTCTCAAGGACTAAAAAGACATTTCTTTGAAAGAGATGCAGCAGACTGTATCACTGAACAAAAAAATCTGCTGCGTGGTCACTGAAATGCAAAAAGATCACTTGAGCTCAGAATATAACTTTATAATCATGAAGCTTTGAGTAACATTTAAAGTTAAGGAAGAAAGAGAAATTACATCACTACCAAGTGAAATGAGCTGCTGAAGACAAGCCAGTAAACTCTTGCTAATCTTGAAATGTGTTTTGGTGGTTTTTTCCCTGTCATTTAGCACAGTACGATTTACTGTTATAAATAATTTTCTGTGTATTCCAGTCACTGACCATGATTGAAGGAATGACGTCTGGAAAAAGTTTTCATTAGGCTGCCACCATGCTTAAATTAAGGTGAACGTTAACATCTCTATTTATACCCTATAAGCACGACAAAGATCCACAGAACATTAACAGAACTATCTTCACTCAGAAATACACAAAGGAGTTTATAAAAGAGTTTGAAAAATAGCACACTGGAGCCATTCCACCCTGCCAAAATCTGTACATTTCTGCTCCTCATTTGCGATCTAAGCACTGGCATAACTGCATACATATAGAACCCTGTATCATAAAGCAGTACACTGAATATATATAACAGGACATTACCATATTTTCCACAAAAATAAAATACCTACTAAAAATTGGAACTCTTTTAAAAATATGTTTAGATGCTGCTCAGCTGTCCACTGCATGTGCTCTTCAGTGCTCTGTGAGAGATCTAGTGATCACCCATCACCTCAGCACTTCAGAAGATAATAGGAAAAGGGAGGGAAAGCATCTGCCTCTTCCCCCCATCCATTTTGCCTTTTAATTTTGTCAGCTTTAAACAGATACTCTCACCAAAATGCATCTTTGTCATTGGTTACTGTTACTGTTCTTTATTCCTACAGGAATGACACTCATTAAAAGAATTCATTACAACAATTAAAATAAATCACCTATATAGGTGGTTTGCTTTTAAAAGACCAGATACTGGCAAGGCATAGGAAAGACCCCTATACTTACCAAAAACTACCTTGCTGAATCCATCTATTGCAGCACAGTAATTTGTTCCTAACAAATACTGTACCAGAGGGGCTGGTAACTTGTTTATTTTTGCAAATAAATTCTCAGTCCCAGACTAAATGGTAGTATTACAATCTGGACTTGATATCACTGCAACCTGGGAAGCAATGGGTCCATGTAAAGATTGAAAAGCCATTCACCATCATAAAATCTGATTCAAAGAGCCCCTTTCAGCTACCGAAAATAAGGGTAACCAATAGCAAAGAATCCTGCACAAAAAAACCCACAAAAAACCCCAACTCAATCTGGATGAAAGATTTTGGTGTTTAATAAAAGAAAAACTAATTTTCAAATGCCTTGTTTCGTTTTAGAATTCATTATTTGTTCTAAACCTGCTCCTTTCTTACACTTTTCTATTATGAGTCTCTGACCTTAGAACTCGGTTTTGCTTGTATTTTTAAGAAGAAGGTTACAACTTCAAGCTACTTCTGTGGCTATTTTTTAAAAAGTAGAAGTAATATTTATAGGCTGCATAAAAAGATTTATTTTTTCCTAAGATCCACCAGGCTTTATGAGTAACACATTCAAGACTGGAGATAAGCAATTTCCTTGTTTATTAATAATAAATTTATTTTTAGCAGTTTTATGCCAACCTGAAGACAGGCATGTTGCACCTCTTTAAAAGGAGATAAGAAAAAGTCTGGATAGATTTTTTCCAAAATCTATTTGGGAAGATAAAACATTCTTTAATCAATTATCTGCCTATTTTGGTTTTCAAGGGCATGCACCACCGCATCTAGAAGTATAATTATTTGATTTTCAGAG
Source organism: Hirundo rustica (assembly GCF_015227805.2). NCBI lineage: Eukaryota > Metazoa > Chordata > Aves > Passeriformes > Hirundinidae > Hirundo > Hirundo rustica. Next base: position 110,215,424 of record NC_053450.1, read on the forward strand.
GTTTAGAGCTACACCAACCTACATTTCTAAATTAATTTGAATATTTGTATTTCAAAGGTCCTTAGTTTTATGCTTTATTAGCTACAAATAGAAATGTCATACAGTGCCTACATTTTGGCATGAATATATTTTCTGAAAAAAAAAAAAGTAGCCTAGTATCAACAGTTCCTTTAAAAAAAATTATAAGTAGGATCACTGATTATCAAATAATCTATCTACTGTTGGTTTTATGCATGCTCAGGCAGTATACACAAATGACAACTTCAAAACGAAATAGAAAATTATCTGCACAAAGAAAATCTACCAAAGATTTAATTTTTTAAATGTACAGAGCAGACGGGGAACATTAGTCTCATGCAAAAAATATGTCACTTGGAATGCAGAAATTGAAACTACTAAAAAACCTGCACAGAACGAGCAACTTTCTAGGAGAAAGTTACAGATTGATAATAACAGCGCTGAAGTGATGGCCTTCTGGGAATATGTACTCAGTCTGATGACACTCCTGAACAAAATAAGGGAAAAATGTTAAATGCTCTTCATCTTTTGTTGCTGATTATATGAATCATTGAAAATTATACTGCCTAATTCCCCTGAAAATCATGTTTAAAAGAAGTGACGGGCAGTTTGCTATGCTGTCTGGGGTGTTATTTTCAAAATATCTGATCATAAGGACTGCTCACATTATAGTTATCTTAAAACCAAAACATAATGTTGGGTGTTTTTTAATTTTCCATGTGTTTTTAATGTCTCTTAGAGACATTTCTTCCATGCTCAAACTTCCGCTTTTCAACCTTTCATCCAAGAAACATAAATGTTCAGAATAGAAATGTTCTCTCACTTACAGATTTTAAAAAAATCTCTCCCCAAAATCACACAATTTTCCAAGTGATTTACAAATATAATACTTCTAACTTAAGGCACTTGAAATACCTCTGTGTTTCAGGTAAATAAATCAGATAATCATTAGTATTTAAAACTACTCTAAGGCAAAGTACTTACGGAGTTATTTTATGCATTTAATTTCATTTTTTATTGGCTCAGCTTTTCTGTTTAGGAGAGCAATTTTAAAGTGTCTTTGTAACCTGACTGAATCTAATTAGCTTTTAATAATGTCTTATTTATGATATCTTACTGGATAAGTAAGTTCACTGACAGCTACAACACAGAAATACCTGCGCATTTTGATTTGTAAGGCAGAGAGAACAATGAAAAAAAAACCCACAGAAAAATTAAAGGAAATTTCCAGTATTGCAGGTGCACTGAGATTTTTTCATAATAATTTTACCAAGCAATGAGATTTAACTAGTCTTCATATTCCTGGACACAAATTTCTTGACCACTAGATGTGACTTTATAAGCAGGCAGATTCTTTAGGACAGCACTAGGTACTCAAAATGGATTTTTTTTTTCTTTTTTCCACTTCTCTTTTCCCTTACCATATGTAAAAGGTAAAGTTCATGTAAGTGTTCTTCCCATCATCTAAGCATATACCCTAAGCTGGCCACAGAGAACAGAGACAGTTAATATAAAAGGTTCACACTTTGAAAAGGCAATTCACCACACACCAGAATATGGATCTAAGTTAGGGGAATGGGTTCCCTCCAGCATTATTTGGTAAGTACTATGCAGAAGTAAAATAAAGGGGAAGATTTAAGCAACACCAATGAAACAAAATTTAAAACAGGTCCCTGTTTTGTGTAATGGTCTTGGTTAATCAGACCAATCCATAGAAAATCTGTTTTTCTTGAATTGTTCATAGGAGTCACTAATACTAGTGGGTTTTTTGCAGTGTCACAGTATTTCGTGAGCCACTGATTTAGAGCCATACAACTACAGAATACTATAAAGAATACTTCTTATTTCAAATAGCTCACTTTTAAGATAAGCACTAGCACAGCACAGTGCTTTTCTGTGCAAAGATGCTTGAGTTAGCCCAGGAGAAGTACAGCTGAAGCAGTAAGATGCTCTGCCTAGCCTAATGAGCCTTGCAGAGAAGCAGGCTTTTTCAGCCTGTAAAGTACCCTGCTACTGCCTAGCCCTTCCATTTCTGCAGGTTGTTCTTTCAGGGCCAGCTCAAATATCTGTGCATTTGGAGATCACATGGTATTTTGGGCATCGTGACTTTTTTGCAATTAATAAACATATCTGTTTCTGCTACCATTCGGGTTACTCTCACTCCAATCAGTATAGCAGGCTTTCCAGGTAAAACAAAACTTAACTTATAAGCTAAGGAGTGAAAACTCTAAAATGTGTTGTGTTTCAAGGAACATTTTTCAGCTGTTTTAAAATCTTACTTTTAAAAAACACCAACTATGTGTCCCTAGAGCATTCTAAAGCATTTCAATTACACAGCAGTTCAAATGGAGTTAGTAATAGAGTATCAAAGCCCTTTCCACAAGTATTCAGAGCCTCCTGAAAGTTCGTTAACCAAAACACAGTTTACTAGTAACGTGAAGGTTAATTCTCAAAGAACAGGCACAGAGATGACAAATGATTTTTCCCTGTGAACTTACACTTCTTGCCACGGTTTTCAATACTGCCAGTTTTCCATCTATTTTTCAGGATGGAAGGGCCTAACAGAAGTTTATATGTAAGGGATTAATTTTCTCTACTTTCTTGACACACAACCTGCATGACTGAACTCGTGTGCGCACGTGTGTTCCATAACACAGCTTACATACAGGATTCCACTGTTTTCAAGTATTGCTGCACTACACATACAGACAACCCTTGAGATACCAACAGCTTGAAACATTAGATGTCAGTAATGTGTTCAGGGAAGCTTCCACAACAAATCTTTTATTTTCAGAGCAACTGTTTTGACTACCAAGAAAACTTAAATCTTATTTAAAAGGCATATACTGAAAAATCCTTCCATATACAAGACATGATGAAATGGTTTTTTAGATCAAGACATATAAACAACTTCACCTTCATGATTAAAGAAAACAGATGGCATGTCTCAGACTGTCAGAAAACTAATGTTTTTCCTTTTCAGATCTATAATACTGCTATAAAAATCCAAGATTAGCATCTCCATCAGTCTAATCAAAATCACATTAAGATGATAAGCAACAGCTACTGCTGACAATACAAAGGTAGTGACTGACTGATTCACTGGTACATGCAATAGCCTCACAATCACTTCAAACGCTAATTTCTTTTTTATCTGGAAAATGACATTAGCTTACGTCTGATCACGTTTGGTAAGGTTTTTAAGGTGAACACCAGATTCTCAAGCATTAGTGTTATAAATAAAATTTCTCTTTCCAAAATGATCCTGATATGAACGTCTATGAAAATGCAGCTTATACTTCAAATTTTGGAATAACATTAACTGAGCCACCATTTCAATTTACTGTCTTTAAACCCTGGACATATGCACTGAAAATAGCACTCCTCAATAAACACATACCTTAGCACAAATGCATTGCTGTTTCATAAATATCTGTTTATTGCTTAATTTCTAATACAGAAAATTGATACTTCAAAGAGATGAAAAAGAAAATAAAAAATCGAAATTACTTTGAAGATTCTCCTACACATTGATATTATCAGATGATATCAGCACATCAAAAATTAGGGCAATCTGATAAAAAGCTGAATTTGGTAGTTTAACCACTTAAACTGGTCACTGCCAAAGACGCCTGTATTGTCATAAATAAAATGGGGAAATTACATGGGTCTAAATGCTCCATCATACAATAAAGTAAAGCAGTATCCATTTTAAAAAGAAAATCTTACCCTTTCCCATGTAAAAGACAGACCTAGTGCATCAAACTGCTTCCTCATGTGTTGAATATTACTGCAAAATAATGATAATAAATTAAAAATTATTAGCTTAAGATATTTCTAACGTGATCATATAAAAAATCTGGTGCTTCTAGAGTTCTGAGAAATCAAAAGCACTAGTTAACCTCTAAACACTATGATCTCACTAGCAGTAAAACTTTGAATTTCTGTCAGAATACTCAAATAATTTTAAGAGTCCCTAATGTATTCCCTGGTCCAATTTCCATGGCTATGCATATGAGGCAATACATTTTTTTCTCTAGACTTGAATGCAACTTAAAAGTAAAGATGGCACTGCAGTTTGAAGGAAGAATTGCTCAAGTACCACTTCCCACTATTTTTAATTATCTGTATCCTGCAGTTGAGTCAAAGGGCCCTCTTAAATCTCAATGCAGCAGGGGACACTTCCACTATCAGCTTAATCCTGCTCTATTCTGGCAACACTATCCTGGCTGTATTTTGCTGTGGCTCTGTAGAATAATCTGAATCAGCTTCAGCTGAAGATACGCCCTACAAAAATTCTCAAAAAAACCCTCGCCAGTTTTCTTTCTTCCCTCTGATTAACAGGCAGATCAAACCAAAACTGTGGCCCACAAAACCAGCTGAGCCAGTGCAAAGGAGGTGGCGGGAGCACGTATCCTGGGAGGTGACAAGGAACTAGAAAACTTCTGGTGGCAGCATCGCCAGAGATAAACATTAATCAGCTATGACATTGCCAGGTTAGATGCTGCCCTGAGTGGATTGCATTACAAATGTAAAGTAAGATACATCAGGATATGCAGAGAAGCTCTAGTTTGAAACTGTACTAAATACACTTTACCAAAATACCCACATTTACACAATATTAATTAGTGACCTGGTGGGAATTCATTCACATATTGTAAAAATGGATTAAAATTTCTTAGGGACTTTTACCTTTCTATTAAAATACATTCTGTCAGATAAAGTAGTATCTGTCCTCCCAGAGGATACTGTCAGAGTCAGAGTGGCTAAGTTGACAGTCATGAAACCAAGCATTTAATTCTGATCCAGAGAAAAACTTGCAGTGCTGAATAACTGACTACTGCAAGTATTTAATATTGTATTTTAGTTGGAAAAGTATCAAGAATCTTAAGATGGGACCAGAAGCATGAACAAAATCCAAAGAAACAGAATTATTAAAGAAGGAAATGGATCAAGGTCTATAAGGATAGCATGGATGATTACTGCATGCAGAGTAGAACAAACAACTTCACTTAGGAAAATTGGTTTCCAAGCAATTTTTAGAAAATGTTTACTTATATAACTTTTTACTCATTTTAAAGAATATTAGGAGAACACAACTACCCATTCTGTGGTCTAAAGCTAAAAATGTTCACAGAAGTCAGCAGCAATAATGGCTGCTTAGCAATTTCCAAGATCCAGTCTCAAAAAAAACCCAACCTCCTCCTTCTTCTCTCACAAGGTACAAAAAACTGCGAGTAAACCTAACCACATAACTCATAATTTCCCACTGTGTATTCTATACTAAGATTTACATCACCATAATGAAATTCTGATTTATTATACCCGCTGGTTTGGGTGTTTGGGAAATGCTTCTCTTTTGATATGCTAGAGCATTTTACAATTTAAAAGTCATTGAGATTAAAACCTTGAAAAACTTTACCTGACAATATTTATCTTTCAAAACAGTCATCTGCACAGTCCCATAAAATGTTGTCAAATAACCTTGGTCTCAGATAACCCCCTTCTTTCCTGTACCATCTTTCTTCTATCCTAGTTTTGCTCTCTTTTATTGATTTATGGGGGCCACAGTACAGGTATTCACAGTGAAAATGACATATTTCAATTCATTTCACCTTTGTGTCCAGCTTGCAGGGTGAAGGCCATGTTCAACTGCAGCATTTTCTGCTGGTAAACCAAATGCATCCCATCCCATTGGATTTATCACCTGTCAGCAAAAAGAAAAACAAAAAAGAAAATGTTACGCAACTTTCTGGAATGGCATCAGCAACACGCAGAGGCCTCCGAATAATGAACGGTGCTTGGCATTCCAGCATTTGCTTTGTTTGAACTGAACTTCTTCCAAACCTGCCAACTACGGCCAGCTTTGCTTTAAAAGATGACTATTAAGTGCATTTGTTACCTACAATGAGATGTTCGAGGGAGTTGAAAGTATTATGCAATAAACTCTCGTGACTATTTCAATATCAGATTGACAATGACAAAAAGCAACCCTTTGTGTGGTGGTAAAAGTCAGCAGTTGATGCTACCGCTCGACAGAACCAAATATTCATTCTAAAATAGAAGATATTAAGTAAAAATAATTGAACCAACAGTTTTATAACCGTAACTGATGTGTAGCCTGCTGATTGTTTTTACTTTGTGTTGGAAAAAGCCAAAATAAGATAAAAATACCCTACAATAACTTTAAATTACCCAGATAAAATTAAGAAGATGAGGAAAAACAGTTTTAGTCAAATTTTAATGAAATATCTTTTGCACATATATACTACAGACTGACAAATTGTTATTTCATGACTACAAATAAAGGTGGGAAAAAAGTTTACTACAAAATATATTAAATAATTTCTGTTAAAACAGCAATTTATTTTTCCTGTTAACATCCATATTATTTAGAAAAATAATCTAGCAATATGTAATAAACAAGGAAAGAAAGGCCAGTACCTAAGATGCTGTCATTAAACACATATATATTGGATACCTGACAACGCCAATTCTATTTCTTCACCTATGAATGTCTACAAATTCAATAATCATGAATAAAATTACACAAGCTTAACAATAGCAAAACATAACTAACATTCTACAAGTTGTAAGAAATCAAAAATGTTACCCTTTAAAATATGTTTTTATCTAAAGAATACGTTTCTTAGTGGCATATAAGGAAACAAGCCATAAAAAAGCAATCCCAGCCATACTAATTGCATAACACATCTCCATTAAAAAATGAGCAGAAAAATCTGCTCATTTTGGAAGCATAAGAGCTACTTTTGTCACTGCTTTGAATTATTTTATTCTTTTTTTCCACCACTTTCCAATCTTCTGACTTAATGCAATATTTCATAAAAATATTTTATAGATAAATATTAGATAAATAATTTTCATAAAAATATTTTATAGTGTTTATAAAGATGCCCTAGGCACCAGCAGTGTAAAAGCAACAGGATTTAATAGATGTGACTCTTCAGCATTCTCATTTTCAGTACTGATCTAAAACCGAACCTGCTGTCTATCATTACTCTACTGGTGCAGCAACAAAACCAAAGATAGTAACCTGTGATGATTTGTGATCCAAGTCAGCCCAGTAAGGGCCCATGCACAGCACATTTCTGATGTCTAAATCTTACAGAAATTGCAATGTTATTCCATGTTACAAACTTTCCCTAACTATCAGACAAAGTATTGTTCCTCACACCATAGCATCAAAAATTATGAGTCTTAACGGCCTATTTCCTCACATATAGAGGGGGGAGTTTACATGGAAAATGTCAGCCGGAGCCTAAACAGCTTCTCAACACCTCTGCCCAGCCCTTTGCCTCCCTGACCATCCACTCAGCTGTCAAAACTATTGGTATAAAAGGGAAAAAAAAGACTGTTATGCTTTCCATAAGCTATAAATATCAACAGATTTTTTAATGGACATGTTAAAATATTAATTTATGCAGTTCAGGTCTTTTTGACTGCGAGTATTGCTGACAACCTACCTCTGGACAGACGTGATAAAAAAAAGATTTTTTTTTTCCTATGTACAATACATATTTTCTCCATTTAAATGCTTTAGACTAATGCCCTGTCTTTACATTTCTACAAATGCCTTCTCTTACTGCAAGTTGATGCACATTAAGTGAGAGTAGAAAAAATCACTCTTGGTAAATTTTTGTAAAATTTGGCTTCTGATGATCTCCTGGATACAGACAGGCAGCCAAATGCAAGGCACAATCTCATTTCTTATGCTCCTGAGCAAAAGGATGTGGGAAAAACAACTTCACTACCAGCTAGAGACTCCCCAAAAGGGCTGATGGATGCTCCAGACAGTTCAGGTGCAGACGTTTTAGCATTGTACCATCAGTGCTGGAAGGAGCAACCTGTGCACACAGACATTCCAAATTCTAGCATTTATCAAAAATCTCATATTCACTCTTCACAATCGTAAGTTCAATTTAATGACCAACAGCATTCGGCAAGTTAAAGGTCTGAAGAAGTATGCTAATTCAAGTTTCAATCAGAAAACTGAATTTAAAGAGACATTAAAAATATCCTCAAATTAGCCTCCAGGATAGATCTATTTATGTAGTTGCTATAGAGATGAATGTAACATGCACAGTGGTTTGGAAAATTATTTCAAGTTTATTGTCTCTTTTACTTCTCTACCATGAATGGAATGAAATGCATTTGTCTAAACAACAGGTCAGCTCCTTCTGGCTGTAATCTGCAGCAAAAATGCCATACTCTCCATGCAGCACTTGACATTACATCTTTACTTACTCAACATAAAAATCTGAAGAGAAATGGAGGAGGAGAAGAAAATATGCAACTAACATATCAAAAGTTGGCACAAAGGAAAAAGGAACAGTTTGATGGTTCAAAACAAACAAAAATAGTAAGAAAAAAATAGCAAGCCGTTTTGAAGACCAAAGGGTTATTCCTTGTAGCTCTTTGGTGGGCTGGTCACTGGCTGTAATTAGCAGAAAACATGGCTGCTCTCTCTAGCAGCACAGATGAACAGAAGAAAAACAAGTAATCCACTCTCTTGAATGCTGACTTGATTGCTTTCAACAGCGACTTCTAAACCTTATGCAACTGAGGGATCCCTTCTGCTCACTGCACAACCATTCTTCCAAGCATCACTTCTCCAGGTAGACAATATTCTCTCTTAAGGCTCAATGAGAAAGAAAAACAAATAATGACTGTATCTTGTTAAACAGAAGGGTGCATAAGCCTAAGGGTGCCTACACCAGGTAAAAGAAGGCTGGCTGTAGTTTCAGCCATTTTACAACGGCAGAAAGCAGTGCTATCATCAAAGGTAGCTGTGTATTTATCCTCTCAGTGAAGTGGACAGGTGAACTCGTGCTGAAAACACCCAGATTACTCCTGAACACACATGGTGTAACTGCAGATCCTCAGAAGTTGACATGATCAGGCCAGGATCAACTATGAAAGACAAACATTTTCTACAACTTATGACGGTTTGAATGGGAGCATAAAACTTTACAAGGAAGTGATTAAACAGTGCGTGGGGAACAAACTGCTCGGTAACTACCACACTGAGTGGTTTATGGGAATGAATTATTAAAAATGAAAACAGTAGCATCTTGAAACATTTTAGATCCCAAAGACTCTGTCTTGAAGCATTTTTAAGAATCATTTCACAGCATGGCCAAACATCTGCTGTTAGAGATGGCTAGAACTCTTTGCATTACTGTGGGACCAAGGGGAGGAAGACACAGAAACTCCACTGATTCAATGCTAAGATCTCAGCTCTTCCTCTCAGAGCATTTTCATCTCTTCACTGCTGTAACAATCAGCTCATCACACTAACATCAGTAGGTGAGATCAGTGTACTATATAACGTGGAGCTGACAATGATCTCATAACAATCAGTTCTAAGCCTCCATCAATATAACCAGGACTGGTGATTCAGTGAATTTTCCTCTGTCTTTATAAAGACACAAAAAACATGTTTGCCCTCCTGATGTGCTCAGTATGTCTCAGAACTATGAGCAGGGAGCTGACATACTGTTCTTGCACTCAGATCAATGCATTCTAAATTTTAAGAAAGACAGCAGGAAACGTGTCAGAAAGTCCTGCAAATAAATTTATTTAATGCAGAGAATGTGTAATAAAAGATGACCAGAAATGAAAATTAAGAGGCTTGCTGACAAATTAGTGGTTTGAATTGATAACGGCGAAGTCTACATTGCTATCTCTGCTTATAGCCGCAGGATAGTTAGTTGGACACGAACGAACCAAAAAAGGCTGACAAAACAGGTGATCCATGATTACAAGTTCCAGCTGCCAGAAAACACTCCTAGCTCCTTTGTGGATTTTGCAATTGTGCAATCACAGACACATGAGACAACGAGGAGAGGGCAAAGGAAAGGATGGCTGCTCCTTCCATTGCCAGCCTAGAGTGGGCTGAACTTGCTGAAAATCTGATGTAAACTGACGTATTACAGCACGCTTTAAATACAAGACCTCCACCTGAGTGAAGCCTAGATTCTCTTTTAACCATTACAGGTAATAGACGTCATTACACAACAGGTGAAAATTACCAACAAACAAACAACTCCCCCAAGCAGATAAAGCATGCCTTTCAAAGGAATTTTTGACCAGTGTGTACATTCTAAAAAGGACTATTTCAATGCTTCTCTGCAACATAGTCCTGCGTATAAGAGAAAGCACTTTCAAAATAATCAACCCATAGAGGTTTTTATCAAAACATAAAATGCCCATTTATTTGTATTCTCATGAAACGTAAAATATGAGAAATTATTCAACATCCTCAGAGTACCACACACATTTTGAGAACAAAGTTATCTTTTGCCTCCTTAATCTCACACATTCTTGTCTAACATAATTACATTTAAAATTGTATCTAATTTTCTCTTTTTCTTTCAAAATGAAACAGAGTGAGCTCATTAACACCCTCAGTACAGGCTATGGGAAAACTGAAATTGAATAAGATTCAATTCACACACAATACTTCTAATATTTGCTACTTGATTTATACCACATAAAATAACCCGACAAAAGGACACAACAACCTCGCACAAAAAAAAGGTGGAGAATAGCAGCTAGTGATGATCAGAAAACGGATCTGTATTGAAATAATTCATCCTACTGATGATTAATTATAGAGTTTTAATTAAACTTGCCTGTCTGGCTTCAATACCATTCACTTTTGCAGTTTCAAAAGTATTAAGATTCACGGCTGAAAGGGAAAACAATTAATGAAAATACATCCAATTTAAAAGAAGATATGTTATGGATAAAAAGAAAATGCTCTTTAAGTCATTTAGGGGTATTGCAGAAATATCACTGACTATATTCTAATCCCATCCATCCCAGTTTAAGTATAAATTAAGAAATAATTAGTATAGTGTGATTCTAGCCTGCAGGAATTTCACCCTGATTTGATTACAGAAAGGACTATTCTCAGTTCTGTACAACTCCCACATGTGACTTCCTTGCTTTGGTACAAGTTCCATTAAGAAGATATCACCAGAACTATTCAACTGAATCACTCTCTGTTTACTGATCAATAAGGAATTATTCTCAGTCCTCTGAGAGGTACAAATTATCCACTTTGGAATTTATCAAAGACATGTTAATGATAGCATGATAAAGTAATGGTAAACACTTTTTCCCAGAGCAGCAGCACACTGGAAATCTGCCATAGTGAAAATCACCCTGAATATCTCTATCATTTCTACGCAGCACTCTTAATTAATGAATGGAAAATCTCTCCACTTCTTAAAAAACTACATTTGAATTCACAACATGCATGTAAATTCAAGGAGTACAACCAACCAGAAACTGCACATCATAGTTCTGGATTGATTTATTAATAGCTACAAATTTGTAATTTAAAATATATAAAATACTTTTTCATAGCATTTTACAATAAATATGTTTGTAATAAGATGTAGAACTCTCCATATACAAAAACTGCTTTAACTGCAAGTCAAGAAACATGTCACACTTAATATTCTAGAAAGACCAGCTCAGTGCAGTCATGCTAAGCAATCTATATGGCTTACATTTCCCATACAGAGAATTCAAACTTCATCTTCAGTAATTAAAATGTAAACAATTATCTTAAAACAGATGTACTCTACAAATAATTTATCCAGCAACCCAATCCAAGTGCACGACAGCTTGCTTTCCATGCACTCCCTACAGGTCCTTGAGGAGTGAGTGCTGGAACAAGACAACGCTTCAAAATGCTTTCATCTACAGTTTCATATTGAAGAGGCATTTCTTTCAAAAACAAGGTGGGGAAAAGAGCAATAGATATTAATTTTCACACTTAAAGTGCTGGTGCAGTACAGGTTTTTGGGAAATATTTGTTGAGTTCAGTGCGCATTACCTCTCTAGAGTATTTTAATTGAAACAAAATCAGACCTTATGGAGATGAAAAAAAATTGAACACTAATGTTACATTTCAGAAAATCCAAAAACCACAACAGAATCCAAGTGATTAAAAACTTTTAATCCCAGTTAAAATTTCAAAATACCTCCAATATGAAAAAATTATATAACTGCATTCCAAAGAAGGTCTAAAGGACCTCTAATCCCTTTGTAAATGTATTCTAGCCTAGCCTCACTAAAATATTACAAAATATGGGCCAATTCTTGCCTGTTCAGATTAAATCAATATTTAACTAATTTACTGTTTTCTCATTAAGGCATTCTTTATGAAAAATACCTCCACCTTATTCAACATAAATTGCTCTCTTACACAATCATACATTCTTCTCAACCACGTACACAACATAGACGTTTCCCCTCACTGTTTATCCAATAACAAATACACATTGCAGTCTGAAGCTTTCCCTGGGAACTGTAAATGTGAATGGTTTTGTCTGTAATTTTCATGGTAACAGCCCATCATTCCTGATTGCCTTACACTTTTCTTTTAATTTGAAAATGATGGATGCAAAATTTAAACAACATTGCCACCCAAAAACCTTACCCTAACCTTACACTGAATGCCTGAAATGGATTCACTTCTACTCAGATTTTTGATTGGAGAAAAATCAGCAGTCCCTGGGCTTTCAGACATGCAATATTAAAGACAAATTTTGAGAAATAAATAGAAAATCAATGGAATAACTTCAAAATCATTCATACTAACTGTTCTGTTTCTAAACATTCTTTCTTTTCAAACACTGAAGATTTCCTTGAATACAGGGCTAAATTTATTTTTCTAGGGAATATATCAAGTTTTAGGATAGAACCATGCCTTAGCCTACAATCATCACAATATTTTATCGTAATAACTTTCGACAGACTGTACAACCATGCAAAAGGGCAGAGAGAAGTTTTAGAGGGTGATAAATTAATTGGAAAGAAAAAATCAATCATACAGACTCTAATTCTAAGTGATGGAAAAATTAGCATGGGTAGTAAAGGAAACCTTTTTTAAGGCAAATGTAAGTTCCAGCAAGTTAATGCACATCAATAACAAAATCTCTTAATCTGACATACTCAGAAAATCATCTGAGAGACTTTTAAGGTCTCTTAATGGTAAATGAAAGTTAAATTCTTTGGCTGCCCACCTTTAGTCAAAAATAGATGTTCAAACTGGTTAACATAACAGAAGATACAAGTATTTTTAGAAATCCAGCATGTTCGACAGGCACTTCTTCAAAGTAACTTTTACATGAAATATAAAAAATATGCTGAAATGCAAGAGATAAAAAACTTGAAAAGTCTGGAAAAATTTTTCTGGAAAAAAAAATAGGCAAATGTGGAAACAAAAAATTGTTTGCATGGTGGCTTTTGCATTTCATTGGAATTATATTATCTTTTTACTTTTCTCCAAATATTTCTATTAAAGGTGCTGACTTACCTCATATTCAAACATTTACAACTAGAGCAATGTACTGGAAATAGGTAATTACTTTCACTTTATTTTTTGCAAGCACAAGAAGAAGTAAGTTTTCATCTTTCTGAACAGCAATTTTCTGGCTACCTTCTCTGCTATTGATAAGAGAGGGCTATATCCTGAAATGACATTTCATCAATGGCCTTAACATCAAGCAAGAATCAAATGCCTTGTTAGCTCAATTTTTTTTAGGGAGATCCAAGTTCTGTCATTCAGAGGAGTCCAGAAAGGTTATAACAGACATTGGGGTTTTTTTTCTCCTTTAAAGTGTAAGGCAGTTATATTTTTTTCCTGTAACTTGGAAAGCCTAAGAATGCGTATCTGTAAAGCAGCAGCAAGTATTCAGTGCATGGTATGTTCATCACTGGCATAAAAAACATAGTACTTGGAAAGGCAGCGCACTGAGTAATGCAGTGACGATACCTATCAGAGTCTCACGGATGGTGATAAATCCAGGAAATGCTACCCTTCCACAGTGCTTGTAGCAAGGAAATTGTACTTAGTACCACAACCAGCAACTAACAATTCTTTCTCAATTTCATCTTCTCTGTACTCTTTTGAGGTTAATACCTATATTCTTGACCTGTTCCTTCTCTCTTGTACATTAGAGGGACTCCTTCCCGTCATCCTAGATCCCTGCCTATGCTATTTTTCTCTTTTTGTTCCCTTCTCTTTCCATATTCCCCCTTCCTACTGTTTTCCCAGATTCTTCACATTTTCCCTCCACCAAATGTCTTTCCTCTGTAATACGGCTGTCACTCAGGCCACAGTTCTCCCACACCTCCCTTACATCCTTCAAATTTCACCTTGCCAACCTCTACTGCAGAATGCCAGCCAGGCTCCCACTGCAGATTGCAGGGACAAGGCTCTCAGCTACCCCTTCAACCTAATGGAGAGACAGTAGGGAGTGAGGGAGAAATTATGGCAGGCATGGGGGAGACTGGTAAACAGAGAAATGTGGAAGGGAAAATACATTTCTCCTTGCAGCAAGAAAGTTAGGCTTAGCCTACCTCGTAAACTTGCACCTTCAGAAGACATTTCATATACGTGAGCAAGGCTGAAATGGGCAAGCCAAGGGGTCAGATGCTACAAAACAGAGACCTTCAGCTACACACACATGATGTAACATGTGGCATGATCCTGTTCAACTGACTTGCAGCAGTCACAGAAAAACCAGGTTTCTCTCCCAGCTGGCACAGAGGCTGTCCCACTGTGTCTGACAAATGACATGAACTGGTTCTCAGGAGAAGAGGCAAAAGCAGTTGATTTTGGTAGGGTATATTCTTTCCTGCCAGGTACATCTTTTCCTCCTCTCTGGTCCCACCCAAATAGCAGGAAGGTTGTGTCCCCTCTCACAGAAACAGTTTGGCCCACAGATCTCACTGACACTGTCCCACACATCAGTAGATTCAGGCACCTCATAGAGCATCAGCTGCTATCACTGGAGGTAGCTTCTAACCATCTCTTACTGACAGTGAGTTCTGAACACCATCAGCTTCAATAAAATTCTCAAATTTCAATACTCAAAGCTTCATGGGTCTTTACCTACACATTTGTAGCACATATTCCACTTCCATGGATTCTGGAAAATACTAATTTCCTAATCAAATATGATATTAAAGCATAAAAAACCCGACACAGTCCTTTCACTGATCTATTCTTACCTGCATCCCTCTCATTTTCTGGAACCGAGCTACTGCATCACTGATGGTGTAGACACGAACATGGCCCATGTGAAGCTTCCCAGAAGGATATGGGAACATAGAAAGCACATAAAATTTTGGTCTCGATTTCTAGAAAGAAATTTTTAGAAACTAGTAACTACATGAGTTAGCATTTTACTTGAATAAATACACATGCACATTATAAGCTACTACATGACACCATGAAGAGAAACATAGTTCTGCTGGAACTGATCCAAGTGAGCACTGACAAAGTTCATTGGATCAAATTCTTTGGGGCTGTAAATGCAGATGTTTTAGCAGACTGTGCTGCCATCTCATCAATTTATACTGACACTGATCTTCTTAAGGGAAACCGTACAGTTTCACTATGTATACTCAGATCTAAACACATCTTACAAGCAATATTTTGCATAATGAAAAGAAACTAAAAATTTCATTTACTTAGGTTTAATTAAAATGGCAAAAGTTACAAAGAAATCACAAATCCTCTCTCACATCAATTATTCCTAATACATCCCGATTACCACTGAATTAATCATTGATACATTGACAGTATCAAGTATCACTGATACTTGGTAAATTCTTAGATTATTTTTATGTTAATAGTAAAAAAATTACAGGCAGCTTTCAGCTTTTACTGAATAAAATTCTATTAGTACTTGTCAAATAATATTTCTTTATCACTTTTGTTCAATCACAGCAAAATCAGAAATAATCTTAGTACTTCATGGCAGCACTACACACTATTTGCCTCTTAATATCAGATGTTATTAAATCTACTTCAACTGTAAGGATAAAACAAAAATATAATAAAAAATACAATTTAGAACTTAGAATATGTATGCCATATATGATTCTTATGTATATATTTATAAAAAAGACACAAGTCTAAATTAATGCTTTCCCTGGTACAGGTATGCATGCACACCATTTCATCTCAGTTTTCTTACCCAGAAAAAGCAAGCTCTTTTCTCTCTTCAACATTTTGATAGAGTTATTTTTTGTCAGAGAAAAGGCACACTTTAAGGGAGATGAACAAAAAACCATAAAGGGCCACAGTTGTTTTTTATCTATTGTGACAGAATAATTGTGAAGGCAAAAAGAGTCAGAGACTGAGATACTGTTGTTTTCAAGATCTTTTATTGCATGGGAAAACTTTCTTTTCTTCGAGTCACTTACTATTCCTATGAGACTGTAAACCAGAAAATATTTAAAAATTATTTTCCCTTAACACAGAATTTAGTGAGTCACAGGGTATAGTGTAATTGATTTGTCATAACATTGGAAACAGAACCTTGAGAAAATTGTTTACAGAAGTTACAAATAGGTGTTTCTTTTAATACTTTAAATAATTAACTGCCAAATATTGTATAATATGCAAAGAAAGAATTGATTACTCAAACACTTCTTAAATGTACAGGTTTATACTTGGCCTATCACTGTATTTTTCCTCAGGATTTTTTTTTTTGTTTACTTCATTCATTAATGGTTTCTAATAATCTACTGAAAGTATTTTACCCTGAAATGTAATGCACATCTAATCATTATAAGCCATCTGTACTAAGTAAGTTTCAATTGATTTCATTCTAAGAAAACATAAATATAAACATGTAATCTCCAAATTTCTCATAAAGCTTACATCAGTTTCTGAAATTCTGCAGAACTGATCCTTTATTCTTGGGAACCACCAATTTTCAACTCGTTTTCTTGTCTCCAATCCATAGTTTTTTTCCCATTTCCCCGTCTCACTGTAAATAGCTCTCACACAAGCAGGAACCAGTCTTCTCTGCCATTTAATTAATCCCAGGAAGCCATTTAGCTGTCTCTTCAAACATGAGGAACAAAGGCCAACTCTTTGATAAATCGACCGCATTCTTAAGGTTATGGTATCTGAAAAGACAAAAACATGTATTCCATGTGGCAATATATAACAAGAACTCAATTATTATTATGATTATACTGAAAATTGGTAGCTATGAAACTATTTTAGCTTGACTTGGACAGCTCAGCTGCTTTCCACGGAATTTGCATTCTATTTCCGTGTCTGAGTTATAGAAGTATGTATTTTTAGGCAAGAGAACTAACCGTGGCCTTCGCACAGAACAAAACTATTGAGCTAGATGTCTTGTCTAATAAAATAAAATCTTGCATTCAGTCTCCCATAAAGGCATAATCAGTCAATTGAAGGTTCCAGAAGCTCCATTGCCTGAATAGAAGATGGCTAACAGGGTGTTAGTAAAAATTCAGAATGAAACAGAGAGAAGAGGAAGTTGGACAAAATTATACTGTAAAAATACTGAATTTGTCATCACTGAAAAGAGATGGGGGAGGATGACTATAATTAGTAGATTTCAACCAGATATTCTAAACCAACTATTTTGCTAAGGCTTTCTTTTTCAACTAAAAATCCAGTTAACTCCTTAAATGATTTAGAGAGAGTCTTCTAAAGCTACTCAGATGGGAGAAAGATTGAACAGCTCCCATGATAAGTCTCAATAAGTTATTTACTGATTTTACTTCCTACAGTAGGGAATATGGCACTAAAAGAACCTCTATTCTGAGATTTCCTTCTCATCTTGACTGCCTTTTTTTTTTTTTTTTTAATGGCATTTTTACATCAGTATTTCATATTCTCTATGGTTGGTTTTAGTGTTTTTTTGATTTTTTTATTTTGCCAAATACACTTGTACCAAACTAGCTATTTCAGTCTGTTCAAAATTTTCCTTGCAGGGTTACATCAGCAAAATCTCTGTATAAGAAAAGGTTTTACTTATGCATTTCTCATCAGATAGAAACATTATCAGTAGAAATAATTGCTATAGAACCTAAATTAGATCCCAGCAAGCTAGTGGGAGTTATGCTTCCTTTAACATTCACCATATATGCACACATAAACCCTCGCTGCCTGTCTCATTACCTACCTATAGAATTGCTCCTTTTCTCTCTTACTGATCAAGGAAGGTCTTATAAACATTTTTTCACTTATGTCACACCAGTGCTTTGAATTTCTGGTTGTTACCCTCCATAACATCTCTCATTTGTAATAAAAACAAATCCAGGACTCCACTCAGGATTCCCAGTGCAGGTGCACATGAGTCATTCAGGAGACTCCAACTTCCCCCACTCCAAACCATCATACTAATCTCAAAATCAGCATTTCAGTACTCCAAAGTCTTTCGCTTATTTTTACTAATTATTTCCTTACTACTTGTGTCTTATTTCTATTGATTTATTTGCTCATGGGGAGGTTTATGTCGGACATTAGGAAGAATTTCTTCCCAGAAGGGGTGATTAGATATTGGAATGGGCTTCCCAGGGAGGTGGTGGAGTCCCCATCCCTGGAGGTGTTTAAGGAAAGACTGGACACGACACTTAGTGCCATGGTCTGGTTGACAGGATGGTGGTGTTCAGCCGTAGGTTGGACTTGATCTCAGGGGTCTTTTCCAACCTAACTGGTTCTGTTATTCTGAGACAGAAAGAACACAAACCCCCCGCCTGTCCACAGCTGAAGGGAAGCCCACCAGCCAACACCATGTCTGAGCGCACATTTGGATGACCTTAGGCCCTACCGGTGACCCAAGCAGGGATCAGAACAGTGGATGGGAGTGAGAAACCAGCCACAGCCAGGAGCACACAGCACTAGCGCTAGGCTCATTCAAACACACGGAATTTCAGGATGAGAAAGAACTGCAGCGTCCTTCCGGCTCCCAGGCACTGTCATGTACAAGATGCAATGGTCAGCCAGCCAGCCATGTGTTGGGCCAAACCAGGATGCATGGCACAAAGGATAATCAAATCCAAAAGACATGGCACTGAGCTGTTTTTCCTTTCCAGGCGTGTGTGCATAGGACTAGGACAAGCGAGTACCCCTCCCTGCCCCAGTTAAGGGCACTCTAGCCCAGTGCTGTGTGGGTCTTTCAAGGAGCAGGTTATGAGCCTAAAACTGTCTTACTCAGGCAGGTGTGCCAAGAAAGAAGGGGCTGGTCCGATAGAGAAATAAATCATAGAGTGTCCTCAGCTACAAGGGATCCACAAGGATCACTGACTCCAACTCCTGGCCCTGCACAGGACACTCCAAGAGTCACGCCATGTGCCCAGGAGCATTGTCCAAGCACTTCTTGAGCTCTGTCAGGCTCAGTGCCCTGACCACTTCCCTGGGGAGCCTGTTCCAGGGCGCGACCACCCTCTGGGGGAAGAACCTTTTCATAATACCCAATCTAAGCTTCTCCTGACACAGAAAACGTTTGGAAAGATGCAGTGAACACGCGGGAGAGTGAATTAAGGCCCTGGAAACTGCTTGACGAGGCCCAGCGTATTTCACTCAGCCCCATGCGGGTGTCCCGCCGCTGGAGAAGCATGCACGGGGACCAGGCTGCTCCACGGGCGAGACAGAGCGAGCGGGAGAGCGGTGACGGAGGGAGGCTGGAGGAGCGGGGCACTCCCGGGGAACAGGGCCGCCGGGAGAGCCGGCTGAGCGCGGGCGAGGAGCCCAAAAGAGCGGGCGATGGGAAGCCGCGGGCAGCCGGAGCAGCGGCGGCCCCGGCGGGCGAGGGGCGTGAGGCGGGGCCGGGCGGGGGGGCCGTTACCTGCGCGCGCCCTCCCTCAGCTCCACCGCCGCGCCGCGGGCGCCGCCATCTTGGCGTGTCGGTACCGCCTCCGCCTGTGGCACCGCCCGGCGGGGCGGGAGCTCTGCGCTGGGAGGGGGCGGGAAGAGCTTCCGCCTCTCCTGTAACGTGAAAGGTAGAATAATAGTTAATAATAGTTAATAATAACGATAATGATGATGATAATAATAGCAACAATAATAATAATAGTAATGATGATGTCCGGTGTTGAGCGCTGTGTAAGATGCACAGAGCCTGTTCAGTCGCGAGAAGAGACGGAGAGAGAGGCCCTCGTTAATGTTTATGAATATCTAAAGCGGGAGTGCCAAGAGGATGTTTCCAGGCTCTTCTCGGTGGTGCCAGGCTGTAGGACACGAGACAACTGATGCAGGCAGAAACTGCTGCACAGGAAGTTCAGCTGAACATGAAGAAGAACTTTGACCGTGCGCTGGAACAGACTGCGTGGAGAGGTTGTGGAGTCTCCCTCATTTGAGATACGCGGGACCCGTCTGGACACAGTCCTGTGCCGTGTGTTCTGGGATGAATCCTGCTTGAGCAGGGAGGTTGGACCAAACGACCAACTGTGTACCCTCAAACCTTTTCTGTATGATTAGTTTAGCTCCCCTCCACAGCATATACAGATGTCCTGTGAAGTGACTGTATAGGTCAGGACTAGATTTCAATAATTTTACTTACCTTCTGGGGTTTTTTTGTTTGTTTGTGGGGTTTTGTTTGCTTATTTGGGTTTTTTCTGGCGGATTCTAAAACAAAGGCAATAGTTTGGGGATTTTTTTTTTTTTTTTTTTTTTTTTTTTTTTTTTTTTTTTTTTTTTTTTGACTAGTCAGAGTAAAAAGCAGAAGTCACAGAAACACGGGAACACAAAATGGGTACCTGTGAGCAGGAAAGGCACTGCAGTTCTCTTTCTTGTCCTGAAATTCTATGTGTTTGAGCTCAGCTCTAGTGCACGGTGCCCTTGGCTGTCATCTCTTCTAACCTCCCTGCTCTGATAGGGTCATCTTAGACAACATGGCACAAGTCAATAAAGGCAATCCAGCACAGCATAATTAATTATACCTCTGCCTGGAAAGCAGCATCTCACCCTGTTGTCAACACTGTGGAGTTGAGAGTTGGTTTTAATTACTTCAAGTAACTTGCAGTAGCCTCCAAGGAGCAAGAAATAATTTTGGTTTTAATTTATCCTGTGTTTGTGTCCTTTTGCTGCTGGAAACTGTTGATTCTTTTCATTTTTAGACCTTTTGCTTCACTGTTATGTCCCCAACACAGTTTAAACAGACACGTTCTGTTTATGCAGTGCAACGCCTACAGTAAAGTCAACCTTCTAATGTGACTAAAAATAAGTATTTACTGAATAAAAGCTTTCCACTTGGTTGTGTATGCCTGTCAAATGTGCTTAAATTATAACCTTTTCACCACAAAAATGAACAGAGAGGCAGCTCTGATTGTTAACCTGCTGATAAACTAGTACAGTTTCCCCATGACTGTGCATAATTTTATTCTGTTTTCCAGCTGATTCCCCCTGTCAGCAGGTGATGGTGATTTGGCTTTAACAGGCCTTCCATCCCAAATTTCTCCCTGAACTGCTCTGTGAGTTCCTGGGGTGATGGGTGAGGATGAAGCATTTTGTTGTGCATGGGGACAGGCAGTGCAGTCCCTGGCTGAGTCCCTTCTTCAGGATAAATGTGAGCTCATGACCAGCTGGGACATGTTTTCAACTTGCAGGATGATTTCCCCTCACACTGGCCTTAACCCTTGCACTCTGCTGATTCACCTCTGAGTGAATGGATGAAAATTATCTCTGAGAGGTTAGCATGCTGGGAGAGAATACAGAAAAAAAGCCAGTATGAGATTTTGGAGCTTTGGTGAACTTTTGGCTGCCCTCTTGACACCCTGGGACAATTATTTATTGCCATTTCTAGGCACTGCTGACACGGGGTCTTGACAGTGTTTTTGAAATGGTGCTGCTAAACAGTCAGCGCTTAATAGATAAGTAACTCCTACCGTAAATAAGCCCAAATACCAAATAGCAGTGTATGTCTGGATTGGTTTTGGCCTTCATGGATTATCATACTATGCAGAATACCTTTGCTCTTCTTTCCTTCTCAGAATGTTTTTGGTTGGTCTTGGTTTTTCTCACTTAATTTCATTTTCTGTTTACAGGAAATCTTTTGTCTAGCTTTGTTTGATATTGGCTGCCTTCATCACTATTAGAATCCATGTTGCACAATAAGCTTCAATAAAATCAACAGAAAATGGTACAAAATTTCAGTATATTCTCAGATTAAGTTTCCAGTAGTATCTTGACAGAAGTCACTTTTTACATGTTCTAAGTAACACACAATTCAAACTTGTGTCAAACCTGCTTGACTTGTTTTTGTTAGCAGCTAATAAAAGTCATACCAGTAAAGTCCTTCCAGAAGAAAATAAGAATAATTATATGATCTGGGTTTTTATTTTTCTTCAGTTTATTTTTTTAAAAATAGCATCTGCAAAATGGCACCTATAGCCAAGACTTGTTACAATACTTGCCATTTCATCAGAATCCCAGGATAGATTTGAGTTCAACCAAACCTATTTTGGGTTGTTGGTTAATATGGTAAACAGAGAAGAGCTAGAGGGCCCAAACCTAAGTGACTGCTCCTCAGGTGTGGCAGGTCTACTTTTGTGTATAGCATTCATCTAACTTTCTAGGAAACATTTAAGATTGTGATTAATTTAGTATTAATCTAAATAGATTATCCTCAGATTCTAGCAAATCAAATACATAAGTAGATTGTCAGGATGAGAAAGCAATGGTTTAGTGAAATGAATGGATTAAAAAGATAGGACAAAGGTCTAACTACTCTATCAGCTATAATCTTGATGGCAGAGCGTGAGAAATATAGGTCAATATGTTTAAAGTTTGATACTTCAACAGTCCAGAGATTGAAATGCATTTTAAAAATTGTAATTCTAAATTTGAGGCAGTAATTGGACTTTCAAAATGTTTTCCAGGCAAAATAAAATAATCCTCTCATTATTTTGCTAATTTTTCTTACTTTGAGCTGTATGGTGTTTTCCCCAGTTGCGATGAAGAGCACTACACGCACAAAGTAAAGAGGTTTTCATTTGAAAGCAAGGACAGCCAGCTGCTCCACATCAGATCCCTTCCCTTTGGAAGTGGGAACCTCTCAGGTTCCTGAGCAGAATCCTGCAGCAATCATAAATGAGAGCTGTGAGCTACACAGCACACTATATGAATGAAAATGGAACCCAACAATACCTTGATAGCCCAGGCAAGGGTTGGAGACACCACCCACTCACCTGCCTCTCCTTATTAGGCTGAAACCCATGCAGAGTGCGGAGAACAAGCAGGGACACAAGCCCTAAAATGGCTCAGACTTTTCCAAACAGGATACCAAACTCGCTCTCCTGTGATCCCCACTTTCCCCACCTGGAGTTTTGCTTCCTAACCTGGTCTGTTTTCTTACTCTCATTTCATTATGGGAAATTAATGATATAGAAATATCTGTATTTGCTTTAATAATCATAAGCTATTTTCTATCAGGCTGATAGTCCCTTGATTTCTTTTTTTAGGCTTTGCACTAATGTGTTTGTTGGCATTTTTTTTAATCCACATAAAGCCTGGAGCTGATTGGGTAATTAGGTAATTCATTAGTTCCTGTATGGGAAATGTGCAGAAGTGTCCCAGTTGTCCATCACTTAAATAGACATGGTTCCCAGATTTCCGTACAAGTATAATTTTGCTTTGGCTGATAGTTACCAGAATTCATGTTTGTGCTTCCTGGCATTGTTTTTTTTTTTTTTGCTCCTACATCAACAACATGACTAGTATTTTTTTCAGCCTCCTACAAAAAGAGGATTAAAACCCAGCATTTGGAATATAAAATAATTTTTATCACATACTTCAAATTCCAACCCCATTTCATGTATTAAAGAATTTGTTTAGTTGTTTTTTTCCATCCAACTCCTCAAATGTGGCTTTTGCTACAGAGTTTCGTTTTGCTGTTGTTTACATATACGCACATTTAGTGGTTTTGCTTTAAAACCCAAGGTCAGATAAAAAATGCAGGTGATTGGATTGCAGGGATATGAAGAATATCACTTGAGAGTATAAAAAAGCAAGAAATTCGTAGACTAAATTTAAGAAAAATCCCTTCAAACCCTATCTACTATCTGAGCCCAGACCTCAAAGGAAAGAATACTGAGTGAGACCAAAAAGATCAGCAGAAGCTTCACTTTTGCAGTGGATTTTATTTTCAAGTATTATGGTAGTGGAAGAATAAACACTTGGAAGAGGTAGAAGGAGCAGAGTTATACTTTTGAGATAGGTAGGAACAGATTTGGGCAAGACTGATCACATTATTAGGGGTGGAGCTTAGCCTTTAAATTGTGAGTTTTGGTAACTCATAACAGGTATTCCTTGTATTACGGGTATTACTGTTTGGTGCCCACTTAGCTGGGGACTGGCCTTGATGACAGAGGAGGTTCTCAACATCCAAACCAACACAGGATTTGTCATTCCTTGGTTTGTCAAAATGAAGAACTCAAGCAATATGTCAGTGGAAGAAGAGATCAGCTATATAAGAAGTCAAAAACCTGCCTGCCCCATCCAGTGCCTGGTGACCAGGATGGCCCTGTCAGGTTGGAAAATATCTGTGCCTGTCCCCGTGCCACTCATTAAAACACTGAATGTCGTGGAAGAATTTTGAAAGCATGCAAGATCCAGACTCAGAGGAATCGTATTTACCAGCATTGTTTTAGCAGGCTGATGTTGGTACCCTGTGCCTGGAGTTGGGACATGGGGCTGAGTAATTTTTAAGGCCTAGGTGAGCCTTATTCTGAGGGGGTTTTATGCAGTGCTTGTGTTGTGGTATTTGCAGAAGGGTGCTGCATTTAACCCAAAACACACATCCTCCATGTCCCACGTGAAGGCGTTAGGCCAGTGACAGTCAGCAGCTTCTTACTGATTCAGACTAAAAGTGTGTGAGTAGGTGTGTGAAAGTGGGTGGGGAGAAGTTACCAGAACCAATGCACCTTTACTTTTTTGCCTTTCATCAACAGCTCAGTTTTCAAACAAAGTAATTGGTACTGTATTTTCATCTTGGCCATCTCCTAATGCACTAGCACAATTTTGCTGTTGGTTGGAACTAGTTATATGCAGAGGAAAGCAAAACTACCCCTTTGCATCATTCGAAGCTGCACATTTCTTGCTTTTAATCTCAAAAGAATTTTTTTGTAAGACTGTTTAAATCTTTGAATTTACAGTCATTTACAGGGAGTAAAATCTCAAGCCTTCCAAGCAGGTGAGCTCTGGTCACAGTGACACCATACTGTCATTAAACTACCTACAGCTCAGGGGCAGCTGGGAATATTATGCCTCCTTATTACAACTAGGAATGGAAGTTTTGGAAACCTGTCTTTTCATTCTTCTGTCTTTCTTGAAGTGTGTCATTTCAGATGGTAAGTCAGTTGTATGCCAAGAGGCAGGTGATTCCAGCTGCTCGAAGCCCTTAGTGAAGGCTGCCACATTGTTGTGGTACGTATCCTCGACACATGCGTGAGGGAGAGGATCATCCATCTGGACAGCCGCCTTATGGAGAGGTGCTGCACTTCACTTCCTCCACCTTCTCTCACAATAAACTTTTGTATTACAAAAGTGTGTGCTACTATGTCAGAGAAGAAGGAATAACAAGACAGGCAGCTGTTAATTAAACACTTGTCATGTGTTGACCTTTCTTTCATTAAAAATCAGGCCCTCATATTTAAAATAAATGGTAAATGGACATTTTCTGTTCATTGTGACTGTTAAAACAGCTTTTTGCACTAATGGACAAACTTCATCATTGCAATTATCCAACAACTAGATTGCGCTTGAATTTTGTAATGATATCAGCAGGAAACAGTTTGAGTGCCGGGTAAAACCATCCTGTACACTGGGCTTGTCTCAGTGGCTGTCAGCTGGCTCCAGAAGGAGAAGCGGAAAGGGAGGAAAATATCTGCAAGTCTTAAAATTAATGAGTACTAATTAATCCTTATTGGATGGACAAGTGAAAATGGTAGTATTTCCTTAAAAAGCTCAGTGCAGCTTGGAAGTTGTTATGTACAAATATTTACATGTATTTATATGTGTTTCCCATCTGTATATGTAACACATAACACTCCTATGCGCATACACATATGTATACTTGTGTTTTCTGTCTATATGCTTATCAACATGCCCTAGATGGAAGTGGATGTGACCCTCCTCAACTTTCTTCTGTATTTCTACACATGATAAAATTACCAAAGGAAAAAAAAAAAAAGACTAAATTATTCTTTCTAGTTAAGCATAAAAGAAGATGAAAGGAGCCTGGGTTTGCAAAGAGGGGACATGGTGCCAGAATAACCTGGTAACTTCCCTTAAATGAAATGATGGATTTTCCAAAATAAAAAATATGGTAGATGTCATTTGTACCTTAGCAAAGTAGTTGATCCTCTCCTATATGGGACAATACTAATGGAGCAAAAGAAGACAGAGGTTAACAGATGACATGAAAGGTAGGGAAGAACTGACCAATGTGAAAGGGCAGAGGAAGAGAAAGAAAAGAGAGTCAAGAAACAAGTTCAATGAGTTCCTCAAGGGTCAATTTAATATTTTCATGAAGTACATTACCATATGAAGTCAGAGGGCTCTTGAAATCTGAAGATGAAGGAGCATAGCTAACGTGTAAGACTTATCATTTTTAAAGCCTTTTTGACTCGGACAGGACAGATAAGTGGAAGAGATGTTTGATCAGAACAGGATTTCAGGGTGCACTCCAGGCTTAACCAGGAATTTCTCCAAGGGAGACAAGATATGACTCAAGTGGAGAGAAGTTTGAATGTCAGATGATCACAGAGTGACTGTGAATCAACCATGGGATGAACCCATGAAGAAGGTGTTTGTGGTCATAGCATACATCAGACAAGGTATTTCTAGCAGAAAGTAAAAGCTTCATTGTAGAAAGCATGGGTGAATGTACGTCTGCAACACAACTGCTGCCGTGTTTCTCTGAAAAAGATTAATCTGCAACAAGCACAGAGATAGCATAAAGCATGTGATATGAGAGATGGCTGCTTAGTCTAAATAATAAAGGGTATGGTAAGATTCTGAATTCTTTCTAAGAATATATTGGTTAGCCTAGTACCAGCAGCAGAGAGATATACTTTTTCCTATTTAAGTAAAAGAATAAAAACCACAGATAACCATATCTCATTTAGACTGGATAGTAAGAACAGGTTCTTGTTATTGAATCACAGAGGTCATTTAGCAGCCTTCTAGAGGAGTGGAAACAGCTTCCTCCCTTCAATAATTCTAGCAAGTTTTAGGACAAAATTCAGCCCATTAACAGCACAATCTCTGTGGAAAGCCAGGGCCTGGTCTAGGTTTGGTAATACAGATGGCCCCTGGAAATACTATAACTGGTCACCCAAGTCCCTATATCCCTGGAAAATTGCAAATTGCTTTGGGAAATAACATTTAAACAGGAGCCTTGCTCAATAGTATTTAGCTTGGAATCACAAAGTAAGGCAGTTACCGCCATGCCATCCATCCTGCAGTACAGTGGGAATCCTGAATGTCTCATAGATATGTAACGCAGTGTTGGCATTTCTGTAAATCACTTTCTGCTACCCCTTCCAAACTCATTAGGCTTTTATAAAAATGAAGATTTACATTCCAACAGGGGGAAGGTTCTTCTGCACATTTTCCAGCAAAACTGCCAGTGTGGCTTGCAAGCATACCAGATGTACCGGATAAGCTCACTCAGCATTTCTTATTCCCATTTAAATGACTTGCTAGATAGGCAGGAGGGGATGTTCCATGCCTTCCTGTTCCAAAAAGAAAATTCAAGCAAAGGACATGCAATTTCAGCACAGGATATACCTTGATTCATACTTTATTGATGACAGAAAATCACTTGTTTACTCAAGAATGAGCGAAGCCTGGGAAGAAGGATGGTTGTGGGTGGTGACTCAATGCTGTTCCTTATTTTTTGTACAATTGAGCCATGGTATCTCCTTGAAGTCAGGGTGGTAAAGTAGGAAGTGCTTCAGGGTATAAACTGTTTTCTTGTGCTAGGACACTGTGCTCTTTTTATACCTAAGGTAGCAAAATTATGTGTGTCTCTGTCCCAGGCCAATGAGGAGCCCCATGTGGGAATCCCACCTTGGGCCTTGTGGAGTCCACTCTGGGCATGAGGCTGGGGACAGTTTTCACCAGGGCCTGTTTTCACTGAGGAAGGCTTTACACAAAGGGAAAAAGTTCATCCAGTGGCAACACAGTGTACCTAAGCCAGACCCTGTTCTTTCCTTTGACTACAGAAAGAGACCAAGAAGAGACCTGGCTTCCCCCAAGTATAGCTTTTGTAACCTCCCTCACTTGTGCCCTCTGGCCGTCATGGACTGTTGTGAAAATGTGAAAGCTGCACTTAAAAATGAATATTTTATGTTCCTTCACCAATCTGCTGCTTCTCATGATGCATGGACAGGCAGAAAAGCCAACAATGCATGAGAAGTGAGCATGAGAAATTTCATGAAACATTGAGTGAAATGTTTCATCTCAGCCTGGCTGCTGATCTGGGAATGGTGAAGGCTATTGAGCTGGAGGAACCCAAGCACAACCAGCGCAAGAGTAACTCATACTGGACCCAGCAAACCACAATGTCGGGGATGAGGCACATGGGCACTGCTTGCTCACAGAACAGCAGAGAGTGTTGCTGCTCTAGGATATTGCATGTATTACACCTGGGAGAGTTATGATGTTATTGTGGTCCATTAGCACTATTTGCACCTTGGAGTCCAATTAAAGGAATTTTTAATTTCCTTTGGAAAGGAAGCAAAATAGGATTGGTAAAGCATTGTGCATGCTGTTTGATGTCTGGCAATCTTTCCTAATTATCATCTACTATGATTTAACTTTTTTATTTTTTTCTTTTTCTTTTTTTTTTTTTTAATAATTTTTATTAATTTATTATGTGACTATCAACAGATATATTTAATGCCATGTAAACTACACAGATATTATGCCCATTATATAGAATGGTCTTGGTTGATAGCTATGATCCATATACTATTCAAGTCCATTAGTATTAGATAGAAATCCTCTTGCTTCTAAATGATTGGATAACAAATAAGACTTTTGAATGCTCTGGACTGCAATTCTTAAATATCAATTAACACCTCCTATTCAGGATTTGATGTTGTGAAACCTGTCACTCATTTTCTTTTTGTAGTTGAAATTATAGGAAAAGATGTCACAAAACCTGAATAAGAAAATGGAGAGTGTATTACTTCTTAATAGAAGGTGTTTGAGATTTGTACAATAAAGCTAAAATTAGAAAATATCTTTTAAATGTTAAGTAGTTCTATTTCAACAATACAGGACTTTTTAAATGAGTGCCATTTTTCTTTTAACAGTTGAGAGTGTATCTTTGGAGACTATGGCTCATTAAAGATTCCATTGCCATAAATAAACTCAACCATGCCAAGTTTTATTCTGGAATGCAAGGAAATTTTCACTTCAAGTTATGCAGACACAGAGGGATCCTGTGGTCACCTTTTGTGTTTCCTGTCATTGTGTCTTACATGAGAAGTACTGGGTTGCTTCAGTAGTTGCATTCCACTCTTTTTTGTTGTTGTTGTGGTGGTGGTGGTTTGTTTTATTTTGTTTTTGTTTTTGTTTTTGTTTTGTTTTGTTTAGCTTGACCTTGTGAAAAAGACTGCATTAAGTGAACAAAATACCAAAAGATCATTCAGGTACTCTGCCTATTACTCATACAGTCAGGTTCCTACTTTTGATTCGTACTTCTAAAGGTTTTTTGGATGTATTTTTTTCTTGTTAACATTCCCAAGTCTAAGCAGAACTTGTAATATTTGCAGTTTTTACATATGTTTTGCAACACAAATACTTACACTGTTAACCTTATGTTAATGTAAGTATTGTTTTTTATTCTTTAACATGCAAAAGCCCATTAGAAGAGTTAAGATTAAATGGTAGCTTGACAACTACGATCACCAGCCCACATTAGCACCACTTTTACATGAAAATAATGCTAAGATATCTTAAGGCCTGTACAGGATATTTAGTGCCTGTTCTTTATTAGAGTGTTTTGCTGTATCTGGATTAAAAACAGCCCATTGTTTGTATACAGAGTGACAGAAAAATTGAGGAATACTTCTTACTCCTTTCAGCCTTCCATTGAACTACTCACTTCTGTCCTAAACTAAGGTTATAAACTCAAACCTATCCTCACGTGCTTGAGGCTGAGATGTTAATCCAACACAGGGCACTTCTCACAGGATGCTGTGGACAATCATTCAGCAGCAGGTTCTGCGCTGCAGGACACAGTGTGCCTAACAGCATGCTATCCTGGTAGAAGTCTACCAAGTGACTGTACTACAGCTTATTCACAGGTTGGAAGGTGGGTAATGGCTGTCTCTCTATTGATCTGAGCTTCTACAAAACTGGAGAAGAACAACTGGAAAGCAAAATTTACATGCCAACAACTTTCCAGAAATCTGGAAGGCATGATGAAGAAGTAGGTGTGTGAAAAGATGCCCATGAACTCTGCCTTTAGATGTGCCATCAGAGAAAAGGAAATAATTAAGTTTTTGATAATAATTTAGAAACTCTAAAATGGTCTGTAGTGCATATGCAAAATGCGCAGGGGCAGTGTCTTGTGAAGTACCAGCTGCAAACAGAATGCTTTATATTCCTTGGGAAAGTAGACAGTCTTGGCTTTCTAATGATATAAAGCAATTCATTCCTGCCTTAATGTCTCTAAACATTAGTGGTTCCAAATCTCAAGCCAGATTCTGTTTCAATGCTTGTGGACTTGCTGTTTGGAGACTGCAGGCAAGTGTGGGTTTTGGAGATTAAATTTATGTTTTAGGAAAGAAAGAGAAACCTTTGTCTGGCATGCTGTTTAGTGTTTTAAAATTGTAGACACTCTTTGTAAAACGTTGGTGCGAGAAGCACTTGTGCGTTTGTGTACTTGTTCGTGCTTATTTTCCCAGAAGTCAGGAGGCCAAAGTTTTGTGATAAATGGAGCTTATTAGACATTTAGCTGTTAGGCTAATTATCTACTCTCTGAACAGAGTGTAACTGAGAATACTTTTTGTCCCAGTCTCCTGGATATCACATGGCTAAAACTGACCACTAGACATTGTGAACCACTAGTCATGAAATTTCTGTTGTGAAGGTTATTGGCTTCTTCATCACTACTACATCGCTGCGTTTTCTGTTTTGCTCTTTTTTCCCCCCCAGAATCTGAGCGCAGCATCTGATTTTGCTGACAAAGAATTGAATCATTAAGCAATAGTCCAGGGTTTTCTTGATCTTAAAAATCAAGAATCAAGTAAGAAGTAAAGGGCTCTTTATAAATCAGGGCTTTATTTAGATACTGAGAAGGGGTAGCACTGTGCATCATGCCTTGAAGGCATGGGCACTTTCCACAACCCAGACAGTAATCTATGGAATGATGTCACAATAATTAATTAATTTTTGATTTTTAACTACTTCCTTCATCTCATTTTTAAGAAGTTCCCCATATGCAGTGATTTACAGCTGAAGAGTTGAGACTCTGTATAACCTAGCAAGGAGTGAACTACTCTAAACATCAATTTCCCTGAGTTCACAGGAAGACATGAATGCCTTTACCACATCAGGGATTGACCGAAGCACTCTAGACTTTGTAAAAGCAGTTATTATTAGTAATGGACTGAACACTGTATGCACAGAAAGGGGAAAAGGAAAGATTCTCAGACATGACAGGATTTTCCATATATGGATTATTCTTTGTTTTTATTATCTGTAGGAACTAGTGAACAAATCAAAATGCCAGCCAATCTGTTCCAGAAATCTGGATTCTCACAAAGATGAGTGTGTAACATTAGTTTTTCTGCCCAAATAAGCAGTTTTTTCCACCCCATTGTATCCTACAGTTCCTCATCTCCTCATTGGGCTGCTGCAGCTAAAACCTTTCTGCTTCCTCTTAAATTTTGATGACTCTCTCCTTTTGATGTTTGTGATTAAAAAATACAAAAATAGGAAGATGACACCTTACAGCAGGAGAGGCTCCCGCCCGAGTTATCTTCTGTAGCTATAAACAAGCAGCGATGGTTTCTCCCCCAGAGGAAAATGAGGCAGACTAAAGGAAACAGTGGTAACAATTCTCCACTAACAAGTCTGGAATTACAAGAGAGGATTTACAAGGTTTGTGGAAAGGAAATAAGTAGCAGACCTTAAAACTGAACCCAGATACCCTGACATCCAGCTCTGTCTATAACTGAACAGGCACCTGCATTGTTTTTGTGATTGCCAACACAGGTATATAAATCCAAGCAAGCAATGCTGAGCTTTTCCAGCTCCCACCAAGGTAAGCAGGGCTCAGAGGTGCTAAGGCCCTTGCTGCCCTCAGCAGGGAGGTGGCATTGGACCTGCTATAGGCCAGTGTTGGTTCAATCCCTGCCACCCCCAGGCTCTGCTACCTGCCTGCGTCAGCCACCTTCTTCTATTTCTCATATGCCTCTAATCCACCAAATACACACATGGGAGTATTTAAATTAAAAATAGCAACCCAGGAAAAAAAAATGCAGTGCAGTTGGAGAGCTGATTTGCAGCTGAATTATTCATCTCCACATATCCCTCTCATCCCAATATGATAGTACTGGAGCTGCGCAGGTGCAATCTGTCTCAGGGACTGGTCATGCAAGGGAGAGACAACAACTTTGTGGGTGTCTGTCCCCTGTCAGCAAGCTAAACCTCCCACCTTTCAGCTTCTCTGTCTTTTTATATCAACTGCTACATGAAAACACCTTAAACCACCACCTCCCTCCCTTCTATGTCACTCCTTTCGCTTATGACCCAATAACCAGATGAATGCAGCTTGGCTCTCTCCAACCCAAAGAATTGAGTTAGTCCAGCCTTTTGAAAGGTTATTGGAATGTTCTGTTCCATTAACACCAAACTTTAGTAGAGAAACACATGAAAAAGCTGCTTCTGTGCTTTTATTGGCCAGACCTGAGCTGGGGTGCTTTGGTGGGTTGCCAGCTTGCAAAATTGCAATTTGCGAGAAACCTGGAGTGATTTTCCCCATGTATCTGCAGGGGTGACCTTTGGTTTTAATCAGTGCTCTGGTATTTGTGATTGCAGTGTATGATGTAGAAAAAAAATCTGGCAGTTAATTGTCACTTTTTTGGGAAAGAATTTTTGTAAATAACATTTTTATTTCCACCGAGAATCATTCAATTATCAGAGCAATCATAAAGACCTCAGAAGCCAGAATATTCTGTGACATGAAAAAAGGGAAAAAAAACCCTCCCTAGACTTAACTTCAAAGTAGTTTTCATGGTTGGCATCCTGCTTCCCATGCTTGGTGTGGTATATTTGCCATGGCTTCCCTCACCACCATATTCCTGGGCTGCAGTCCCGCAGGACCCCCATCAAACATCCTCCCTGAGGATCACACCCTGCTATTAAACTCATGGAGACAAGAAAGCTGAATGGCATAATAATTAGAAAAAAACCTCTGTATTTACTAGTGCCTCTTTGCATCCAGTGGATGAAACCTCTCATTTCAACTTGCATTGTAAGCAAGATGTTTGTGTTGCACAAAACATAGCTTAGTCCTAGATTATTCTGGGCAATGTCTTTTATATCTTTATTCTTCTTTCCATTGGCTCTCCTGTCTGTGGGGTCCCAGCCCCAATTTGTCTCTTCCATGGTTTCTATAGGATAACTATGTGAATGGGATACTCCCCATCTCATTCCTACAACCTGCTGCCACCAACTTATACCCAATCCAGTCATGGCTGCTTTGGGGGTGTGCTGGTGTCTTAGGAGGCTAAGACACAAAACTGCAATCACTTCATTCTGAATTACAGCAAACTCCAGGAAGTACCTTATGAAGACATGAGTTTATGTAAGGATGGTCCCACCTCACTCTGCTACTGCAGGCATTCAAAAGGGAATACAGCAATGAATTCAGTAGCACCCAACCCTCTTCCTATGATCCAAATATCTTTTCAGCTTCCCCTCAGCCTGAGGCATTGCATAGGTGGAGCAGGAGACAGAGATTGGCTTTGGATGTTAGCCAAGTAACCATGAGACTGAAGTGACCAAGAGAAACAGGTAGACAGCAGCTGTAACTCAGCAATTGTCCAAGGAAGCACTTGCTACTTTGAATAGAAATGCTATAGTATCTCTCTCAAGTTTCTAACCTACTTTTGCAGCTCAGTGATACAGGAGACTGCGCTAGACATCAATCTGGGCACTTGCCTCAGGCCTTCTGCTTTGCTTCCTTCTACTAGTTGGCACTCACTAGCATCATCCCTTCGCTGCAGGGAGATTGTTCCCAGTGGGAGATGCAGGGATCAGCAGGTCTGCTATTCATACACACCCAGGCATCCTTTTCTGGGATGTTAATGCCTAGGCTCATGCACTTCCAATGTACGGCCAGAAAGAAGCCCTTCAATTTTCACAGCTCTCTACAGCTTTTGCTAAATTTTGTATCACCTTGTCTTTAGCTGATAAATCTCAGCTGGGAAGCAGCTGTTCACTAACCACTGTAATGGGGCCAATTTCTCCGAAAAGACCCATTCAGCAGCAGTGTTGCTGCTTTCTGTGTTCATGCATATCCTCCATACCCTTTTTTTGCAGCTAAACATTAGTTTTGTGTGAAGATTTGCTGAGCAGTGAAAGATAAAGCAGGCTGGAGAGAGAAGAGAGCCACGGAATGCTATTTCTATGATGTCAAAAGAGCACCAGATTTTACTGTTAGCTCAGATGAAATGCTGAAGGGTAAGGTGAGAAAATGGAGATTTATTATCACTGATCATAGTTCTTCTTTCACTGGACTCACAAAACAGCAGGAAGTAGAGAAAAGAAAATTTTGAGTGGCTTTCAGCTGTATATTTAAGCGTGAATCATCCTCCATCTATTGCAAAGTCTTTTTTTTTTATGTAGTTGAATTTTCATGAAGGAATACATGAACTTTGGCTACAACAGATGTCATCTTGAAGGGGTATTTTTGCTTTTAATATCTGACTGTAGCCTCAGTATCACAGGCCTTTCGGTCTTTCATCTTTCACCACTACTAGCTATAAAATCCGGAGAGGATCATTAGCATGCATGACTTAAGAGATGTACAGCACTCAGTGAATCAGGATACAGACCAAGAATTAATTGCTGAAGAAATTAAAAAATAATTCAAGGACATTTGAGAATATTGCAGTCTGTCCAGACTCCAAAAAGCCAATGCAGTGTGAAGATGGCTGTGGTGTTCCCCTCTGGCTTCCCTGAAGGGATATAGGGAGAATTTTCTGGGAATACAGTGGCCAGCAGGAACAGGCTGGGTCTGCAAAGGAAGTTCTGGCAACAGGCTGCAACATGAGTGTGGAGGGTGAGGTTGGATTTTGGGAGCTTCCAGCAC